>NC_083867.1:6910000-7103465 GCF_029169275.1 Apis cerana | reverse complement strand
CCTAACCTAACCCAACCTAACCCAACCTAACCCAACCTAACCTAACCTAACCCAACCTAACCTAACCTAACCTAACCTAACCCAACCTAACCTAACCTAACCTAACCTAACCTAACCTAACCTAACCTAACCCAACCTAACCTAACCTAACCCAACCTAACCTAACCTAACCTAACCTAACCTAACCTAACCTAACCTAACCTAACCTAACCCAACCCAACCTAACCAACCCAACCTAACCTAACCTAACCTAACCCAACCTAACCTAACCTACCCTAACCTAACCTAACCTAACCTAACCTAACCTAACCTAACCTAACCTAACCTAACCTAACCTAACCTAACCCAACCTAACCCAACCTAACCTAACCTAACCTAACCTAACCTAACCTAACCCAACCTAACCTAACCTAACCTAACCTAACCTAACCTAACCTAACCTAACCTAACCTAACCTAACCTAACCTAACCTAACCTAACCCAACCTAACCTAACCTAACCTAACCTAACCTAACCTAACCTAACCTAACCTAACCTAACCTAACCTAACCTAACCTAACCCAACCTAACCCAACCCAACCTAACCTAACCCAACCTAACCTAACCCAACCTAACCTAACCTAACCTAACCCAACCTAACCTAACCCAACCAACCTAACCTAACCTAACCTAACCTAACCTAACCTAACCCAACCTAACCTAACCTAACCTAACCCAACCTAACCCAACCCAACCTAACCTAACCTAACCCAACCTAACCTAACCTAACCTAACCTAACCTAACCCAACCTAACCCAACCTAACCTAACCTAACCCAACCTAACCTAACCTAACCTAACCTAACCTAACCTAACCTAACCTAACCTAACCTAACCTAACCTAACCTAACCCAACCCAACCTAACCTAACCTAACCTAACCTAACCTAACCTAACCCAACCTAACCTAACCAACCTAACCTAACCTAACCTAACCCAACCTAACCTAACCTAACCTAACCCAACCTAACCCAACCCAACCTAACCCAATCCAACCTAACCTAACCCAACCTAACCTAACCTAACCCAACCTAACCTAACCTAACCTAACCTAACCCAACCTAACCTAACCTAACCTAACCTAACCTAACCTAACCTAACCCAACCCAACCTAACCTAACCCAACCCAACCTAACCTAACCCAACCTAACCTAACCCAACCTAACCTAACCCAACCTAACCTAACCTAACCCAACCTAACCTAACCTAACCTAACCTAACCTAACCTAACCTAACCTAACCTAACCTAACCTAACCTAACCTAACCTAACCTAACCTAACATAACCTAACATAACCTAACCAACTTCAACCTAACCTAACTAACCTACCCTAACCCTAACCCTAACCTAACTTCTTCTTCAACCTAGCCTAACCTAGCCTAACCTAGCCTAACCCTGGCCTAGCCTGGCCTGGCCTGGCCTGGCCTGGCCTGGCCTGGCCTGGCTGGCTGGCCTGGCCTGGCCTGGCCTGGCCTGGCCTGGCCTGGCCTGGCCTGGCCTGGCTGGCCTGGCCTGGCCTGGCCTGGCTTCCTGGCCTGGCCTGGCCCCTGGCCTGGCCTGGCCTGGCCTGGCCTGGCCTAACTAACCTAGCCTAGCCTGGCCTAGCCTGGCACAGCCTGGCCTGGCCTAGCCTGGCCTGGCCTGGCCTAGCCTGGCCTGGCACAGCCTGGCCTGGCACAAGCCTGGCCTGGCTTCAACCTGGCCTGACCTGAGCCTGGCCTGGCCTGGCCTGGCCTGGCCTGGCCTGGCCTGGCCTGGCCTGGCCTGGCCTGGCCTGGCCTGGCCTGGCCTGGCCTGGCCTGGCCTGGCCTGGCCTGGCCTGGCCTGGCCTGGCCTGGCCTGGCCTGGCCTGGCCTGGCCTGGCCTGGCCTGGCCTGGCCTGGCCTGGCCTGGCCTGGCCTGGCCTGGCCTGGCCTGGCCTGGCCTGGCCTGGCCTGGCCTGGCCTGGCCTGGCCTGGCCTGGCCTGGCCTGGCCTGGCCTGGCCTGGCCTGGCCTGGCCTGGCCTGGCCTGGCCTGGCCTGGCCTGGCCTGGCCTGGCCTGGCCTGGCCTGGCCTGGCCTGGCCTGGCCTGGCCTGGCCTGGCCTGGCCTGGCCTGGCCTGGCCTGGCCTGGCCTGGCCTGGCCTGGCCTGGCCTGGCCTGGCCTGGCCTGGCCTGGCCTGGCCTGGCCTGGCCTGGCCTGGCCTGGCCTGGCCTGGCCTGGCCTGGCCTGGCCTGGCCTGGCCTGGCCTGGCCTGGCCTGGCCTGGCCTGGCCTGGCCTGGCCTGGCCTGGCCTGGCCTGGCCTGGCCTGGCCTGGCCTGGCCTGGCCTGGCCTGGCCTGGCCTGGCCTGGCCTGGCCTGGCCTGGCCTGGCCTGGCCTGGCCTGGCCTGGCCTGGCCTGGCCTGGCCTGGCCTGGCCTGGCCTGGCCTGGCCTGGCCTGGCCTGGCCTGGCCTGGCCTGGCCTGGCCTGGCCTGGCCTGGCCTGGCCTGGCCTGGCCTGGCCTGGCCTGGCCTGGCCTGGCCTAGCCTGGCCTGGCCTGGCCTGGCCTGGCCTGGCCTGGCCTGGCCTGGCCTGGCCTGGCCTGGCCTGGCCTGGCCTGGCCTGGCCTGGCCTGGCCTGGCCTGGCCTGGCCTGGCCTGGCCTGGCCTGGCCTGGCCTGGCCTGGCCTGGCCTGGCCTGGCCTGGCCTGGCCTGGCCTGGCCTGGCCTGGCCTGGCCTGGCCTGGCCTGGCCTGGCCTGGCCTGGCCTGGCCTGGCCTGGCCTGGCCTGGCCTGGCCTGGCCTGGCCTGGCCTGGCCTGGCCTGGCCTGGCCTGGCCTGGCCTGGCCTGGCCTGGCCTGGCCTGGCCTGGCCTGGCCTGGCCTGGCCTGGCCTGGCCTGGCCTGGCCTGGCCTGGCCTGGCCTGGCCTGGCCTGGCCTGGCCTGGCCTGGCCTGGCCTGGCCTGGCCTGGCCTGGCCTGGCCTGGCCTGGCCTGGCCTGGCCTGGCCTGGCCTGGCCTGGCCTGGCCTGGCCTGGCCTGGCCTGGCCTGGCCTGGCCTGGCCTGGCCTGGCCTGGCCTGGCCTGGCCTGGCCTGGCCTGGCCTGGCCTGGCCTGGCCTGGCCTGGCCTGGCCTGGCCTGGCCTGGCCTGGCCTGGCCTGGCCTGGCCTGGCCTGGCCTGGCCTGGCCTGGCCTGGCCTGGCCTGGCCTGGCCTGGCCTGGCCTGGCCTGGCCTGGCCTGGCCTGGCCTGGCCTGGCCTGGCCTGGCCTGGCCTGGCCTGGCCTGGCCTGGCCTGGCCTGGCCTGGCCTGGCCTGGCCTCCTGGCCTGGCCTGGCCTGGCCTGGCCTGGCCTGGCCTGGCCTGGCCTGGCCTGGCCTGGCCTGGCCTGGCCTGGCCTGGCCTGGCCTGGCCTGGCCTGGCCTGGCCTGGCCTGGCCTGGCCTGGCCTGGCCTGGCCTGGCCTGGCCTGGCCTGGCCTGGCCTGGCCTGGCCTGGCCTGGCCTGGCCTGGCCTGGCCTGGCCTGGCCTGGCCTGGCCTGGCCTGGCCTGGCCTGGCCTGGCCTGGCCTGGCCTGGCCTGGCCTGGCCTGGCCTGGCCTGGCCTGGCCTGGCCTGGCCTGGCCTGGCCTGGCCTGGCCTGGCCTGGCCTGGCCTGGCCTGGCCTGGCCTGGCCTGGCCTGGCCTGGCCTGGCCTGGCCTGGCCTGGCCTGGCCTGGCCTGGCCTGGCCTGGCCTGGCCTGGCCTGGCCTGGCCTGGCCTGGCCTGGCCTGGCCTGGCCTGGCCTGGCCTGGCCTGGCCTGGCCTGGCCTGGCCTGGCCTGGCCTGGCCTGGCCTGGCCTGGCCTGGCCTGGCCTGGCCTGGCCTGGCCTGGCCTGGCCTGGCCTGGCCTGGCCTGGCCTGGCCTGGCCTGGCCTGGCCTGGCCTGGCCTGGCCTGGCCTGGCCTGGCCTGGCCTGGCCTGGCCTGGCCTGGCCTGGCCTGGCCTGGCCTGGCCTGGCCTGGCCTGGCCTGGCCTGGCCTGGCCTGGCCTGGCCTGGCCTGGCCTGGCCTGGCCTGGCCTGGCCTGGCCTGGCCTGGCCTGGCCTGGCCTGGCCTGGCCTGGCCTGGCCTGGCCTGGCCTGGCCTGGCCTGGCCTGGCCTGGCCTGGCCTGGCCTGGCCTGGCCTGGCCTGGCCTGGCCTGGCCTGGCCTGGCCTGGCCTGGCCTGGCCTGGCCTGGCCTGGCCTGGCCTGGCCTGGCCTGGCCTGGCCTGGCCTGGCCTGGCCTGGCCTGGCCTGGCCTGGCCTGGCCTGGCCTGGCCTGGCCTGGCCTGGCCTGGCCTGGCCTGGCCTGGCCTGGCCTGGCCTGGCCTGGCCTGGCCTGGCCTGGCCTGGCCTGGCCTGGCCTGGCCTGGCCTGGCCTGGCCTGGCCTGGCCTGGCCTGGCCTGGCCTGGCCTGGCCTGGCCTGGCCTGGCCTGGCCTGGCCTGGCCTGGCCTGGCCTGGCCTGGCCTGGCCTGGCCTGGCCTGGCCTGGCCTGGCCTGGCCTGGCCTGGCCTGGCCTGGCCTGGCCTGGCCTGGCCTGGCCTGGCCTGGCCTGGCCTGGCCTGGCCTGGCCTGGCCTGGCCTGGCCTGGCCTGGCCTGGCCTGGCCTGGCCTGGCCTGGCCTGGCCTGGCCTGGCCTGGCCTGGCCTGGCCTGGCCTGGCCTGGCCTGGCCTGGCCTGGCCTGGCCTGGCCTGGCCTGGCCTGGCCTGGCCTGGCCTGGCCTGGCCTGGCCTGGCCTCTGGCCTGGCCTGGCCTGGCCTGGCCTGGCCTGGCCTGGCCTGGCCTGGCCTGGCCTGGCCTGGCCTGGCCTGGCCTGGCCTGGCCTGGCCTGGCCTGGCCTGGCCTGGCCTGGCCTGGCCTGGCCTGGCCTGGCCTGGCCTGGCCTGGCCTGGCCTGGCCTGGCCTGGCCTGGCCTGGCCTGGCCTGGCCTGGCCTGGCCTGGCCTGGCCTGGCCTGGCCTGGCCTGGCCTGGCCTGGCCTGGCCTGGCCTGGCCTGGCCTGGCCTGGCCTGGCCTGGCCTGGCCTGGCCTGGCCTGGCCTGGCCTGGCCTGGCCTGGCCTGGCCTGGCCTGGCCTGGCCTGGCCTGGCCTGGCCTGGCCTGGCCTGGCCTGGCCTGGCCTGGCCTGGCCTGGCCTGGCCTGGCCTGGCCTGGCCTGGCCTGGCCTGGCCTGGCCTGGCCTGGCCTGGCCTGGCCTGGCCTGGCCTGGCCTGGCCTGGCCTGGCCTGGCCTGGCCTGGCCTGGCCTGGCCTGGCCTGGCCTGGCCTGGCCTGGCCTGGCCTGGCCTGGCCTGGCCTGGCCTGGCCTGGCCTGGCCTGGCCTGGCCTGGCCTGGCCTGGCCTGGCCTGGCCTGGCCTGGCCTGGCCTGGCCTGGCCTGGCCTGGCCTGGCCTGGCCTGGCCTGGCCTGGCCTGGCCTGGCCTGGCCTGGCCTGGCCTGGCCTGGCCTGGCCTGGCCTGGCCTGGCCTGGCCTGGCCTGGCCTGGCCTGGCCTGGCCTGGCCTGGCCTGGCCTGGCCTGGCCTGGCCTGGCCTGGCCTGGCACTGGCTCACTGATGTTGCACTTACACTTTCACTCACATTCACTCGCATTGACGCAAATAGTAACATTGCATTGACACTGACATTAACGATGATAGTTGCTGTAGCTGTAACAGTGGTTGTGACAGTAGCTGTAACGATAACAATTACAATGACAATGACAATATTTTGTAATCTATAACGAATCTATTACAAAAAATATATTAATTAATTAAAAAAATTTAGCGAGACCATCTGTAGATGAATACATTATTAAAAAAAAAAACTGTTGTCGCCATCTATGTTTAAATTCTTCGATAAGAAAAAACCATTGTTGCCATCTATCCTCTAAAAAAATTATTCTTCGTATTTCTGCTAATTGTTTCTATTGAAAATAGAAAAAAACATAATATGTGCAAAAAAAAACCGTATCTAAACTTTCTTCGTTCTCAAATTTCCTCAAAATTTATTCGTTCGTGCTATGATATTCTGTGATCGATACATTAACGAGAATATACCATGTGCGCCATCTGTACTCTTCTTCACTGAAATATCCAAAATAAATATCGATATGAATTATTTATTGACTTTAGTATAGGGAATAAAAGGGAAGAAAAAAAAAAACGACAATGTATTTCCCATGTATCTTTGTTTTCTTTCTTTCTTCGATCGCGTACGGATGCTCTTTTATTACCGTCCGGCACTCGACATCCGACACCCGATTCCCGATATCCGAACCCACGTATCTTCACGCTCCCGAAATAGGTAACGATCCTACTGCGATCCAATTTTATCCAAATTCCCTACGAAAAATATCCATCGATGTAATTCGCGCGTTCATTATTTCCTTCGTTTCCTCCGTTCGAATTCGGTTGCTTCCATCTCTTCGATTCCAGTAACTTTCACGATTTCGATCGTTTCCGTTCTCTCCGTTATCTCGATTACGATTTCGATAATTATTCCGAGATACGTCCGATTATTGCCGAATATATTTAATTGTCGCGTTATTTCGTTATTATCGAACGTACCTTCTTTTTTAAACTGGTACTCTCCCAAAACAATATCCTGAGACGGTATTAACGAAAACGAAAGATATTATGGGACGAAAAAGTATTTCTACGTATTTATATATATACACGTATAAATAAATAATTTTCGATGATTATCGAAACTATGTTGCGTTTGAAAATTACGTATCTTCCTTCTTCTTCCTTCCGGAAGAAATAAATTTATCCTTATCTCTGTTCTTTCTTTCGATCCTTTTTTCTTTTCTCCTTTTCGCTTCTACTTCTTTGATCGCGCGCCGACACGCCGACATCCGATACCTTTACGCGCCATTGAGCTAATGTCTCGCCGCGAAAGAGGCCACAGCCTCGCTCGCCGTACCCGGGAGCAAAAGCCGGTATGAGTGACCCCGTGATATAGCCCTCCCCGTCTAACCTCCGCCGGTGCCTCCTCCAAAATTCGAGTCCGGCCCGGGGGACACCCCCCGGACCGGAGAGAGTGGTCTCCTGGGTGAAAAACCCCCTAGACCAAAGAGTGCTTCCCAAGTCCGTAGCGGGAGAAAGACACCGAGGGTCATTCCCTCGTGGCAAGTCGAGAAGTTGTCCGTCGCTCGCGAAAAAACTTGAGTCGAGAAAGCGAGTCTCGAACCCGAGTCTTTCGCGTGCGGAAGAAGCAGCGTTCCGACTTAGCCACAGCCCCTCTGACGAGGCGTTTTAATTTTCGGTTATTTAAGGTACTTGAGGATACTCTTCGCTAATTTTTTTCTTCTTTAATTTCAATTTTTTTCACTCTTCCGGATTCTTTTCCATCGTTTGATTTCCGAAAAGAAATATTTTTATTTAAAAAAAAAATTCCGTGTTATAAGAATCGAACCAAGGACCTTTGACGTGTCGTTCTTGGATGACTTGTCTATCCGTTACGTTTGATTCGCGTTTCAAATTCGATTTTTCGATGTCCTTTCTAAGAAATTTAACTTCCTAAAATTAACCTAAAATTAACATCGTATTTTTCTTTTTTTTTCTTTTTACTTCGTTTATGTTTCGGTAAAAATTCTAATTTTTATTAAAAAAGAAAAAAAAGTCATTTCGAATTATACCGAGAATTAAAACTAAAATTATAAATACGAACGAAAAGATCGAGAAAAAAAAAGTAAAAAATTATTAATTATCGTTAAAATTATTAAAGCGTATGAAAAAAATTAGAAAAGAAAAACAACGATAAATTTGTCGAAAATGTATTAAAAGATAATTTTACAAAAAAAATAAAAAGCGTATCTATACTTTAACGATTTGTATTGTATTTACGTTATATTATGTATATTTATATTGTATAATAATAATACCAACAAAAAATTAACAAAATAAACAAAAAAAATCATTAAACGTTTTTTATCGATCTTATAAATTAATTATAATATAAGGAAAATTAAAAAAAAAACTGATTATCCAAAATATTATCGATAAAAAAAAGTTAAACCGTTAAATAAATTTTAAAGAAACGAAAAATAATAAAACGAACGTAATGATATAACGTCGATTGATAAAATAGTAAAATGAAAATTAATAACGTTGTGAATATTATTACGAATATTATTACGAATATTGTAGCGAACGTGTGTCGCGACGCAAGACGCGCCGGTTGTTATTGTATATATTCGTAGTCGGTTTCCGAACACGGAACGAAACGGACGTGTTTCTCTCTGCTCTTCGAGTAAAGACTTTATCGCTGTGAATAAAATATTATAGTGTAAAAATTTATTGAATAAAAATTTTAAATTTATTAAATAAAAATATAAAGATATAAATATAAAAATATAAAGATAATATATAAAGATTATTAACGAATTTTATAAGTTATATAGTAAACTTTGAACCGCTTTATCTCCGAAGATTATAATGATACCTATGATTTTCTGATGTGATTACGATCGGGAAACATTGTCCTTTCGATTTAATTTTTATTTGTTATTCTACATCGCGTAAATATATACGAGGAGAATTGTGTATAAATTTTCGACTGCTGTATCTTCGAAGATAGTAGCGATACGATGGTACGATTTTTTGAGATAGTTGCGAACGGGTAACGTTGCTCTTTATAATGCGGGAAAAAAAATAATAAAAAGCTTAACTAAATGTTGACTAAACGATTAGATAGATTTAAACGATATTGATAATTGCAACGAAAATGACTAAAAAATTAAGAAAATAAACGAAAGAAATCGTTTTTTATGCGTCTTATGAATTAATAATAATGAAAAGAAAATTAAAAGGAAACTAATTATCAAAAATATTATCGATAAAAAAAATTAAACTATTAAATTTTAAAGAAACGAAAAGTAACGAAACGAACCTAACGGAATAATAATATAGCGAACGTAAATCGTGGCGCGATAAAGCGTGTCGATTGTATACGTATCGGTAAACGTAATCGTTTTCCAAATACGAAACGAAACGGACGTGTTCCTTCCATTGTTTTTGTTACGTATACGATTAAACGTAATCGGTTTTCGAACACGGAACGGAACGGACGTATTCTTTTCTGCTCTCCGAATAAAGATTTTATCGATGTACGATATATTAAACAAAATATTAAAATGTAAATAATTGTTAAATAAATAAAGTATATGTAAAAATATAATTATACGAACGTAAATTTGATAAAAAGGAGAATTAAATATTCATTGAATATTAGGATACGATAAAGGAAAAGAACGAAACGATATATCGAAACGTAAAAAGAAAAATAATCCTTTGATAAATAAATAAATATTTAGAGATTAAGAAAAAAGAATATAATAATTAAAATCGATAAATAAAACAAGAATTTCGAATCATTCGATTCCTCTCTTTTATTTTATTTTCAATTTAAATATTTTTTTTCTTTTTCTTTTATATTTCAAATATTGTGCATATAATATTATATACGTAATATTTGAAATTATATCGAATATTAAAATTAAAATACTCTTTAATCGTATTAGTATTTAATCGTATAAATCGAATTTGAAAAATAAAAAAAAGCGAATAAAACTTGAATACGAAAAATAATCGTACAACTGTATAATTATTGTTACTATATAATTACGTATATAAATAAATGATATAACTATGCTTTTGAGGGGAAAAAAATACGATAATCGAAAAGAAAACGATAAAAAGAAATAAAAAATAAAGAAATAGTCCAATTGCATTTATTTCATCATTTTTTTCTTCTTTCTTTTTTCTTTTCGTCTGAAATATTTTTCTTTTTTATTCTGTTTGTCTGAAACAATGATAATATATCGTTGAACGATAATTAGAAAAATTGAAATGAAAAATTGAAATTACAAAATAGATGATTAGAATTTAAAAAAAAAATTTAATTTTATCTTTCTGATGTAATGAAATATTAATCTGTATAAATCATAAATGATATTTTAAAAGAAATTAAAAAATAAAAATTCGAAAGTGATTGCTGGAAAAAAGCTTGGCGGAAGTAATGCGGGTTTGATTGATTGATATGGGAGGAAATATCTATTTTCACGCGTATTTTTGTTTCTAGAGTGATATTTGTCCCATATATTAATCTGATCCTGACAAAAAGAAAATAAAATCTACC
This sequence comes from Apis cerana, assembly GCF_029169275.1. Lineage (NCBI taxonomy): Eukaryota > Metazoa > Arthropoda > Insecta > Hymenoptera > Apidae > Apis > Apis cerana. The sequence goes on along the minus strand of NC_083867.1, from coordinate 7,093,330 downwards.
GAAACGACGATTTAAACCTCGATACATTAATGGATAGGATCCAGAATATTCTAACGTATCGATATGATATAAAATTTTTTTTATTTTCTTATAATATTTCTTGTAATTTGTGTATATGTGTATATTAATTATGATTTGTATCGATAGTTTAATTTTAGAAATGTAATTTTCAGTAATTAAAATAATAATTATACGTATATGAATAACTTAGACGTACTTTAGATATATTAATATTATATCAAAATAATTAATAATTTCAACTTCCAGTCTTAGATGATTATTTTAACATAACTTCATGAATGAAAATAATTTTTACGATTTTGAATATTCAAATTATAGCTTTTCTACTATTATGTAATGTGTAGTGTCAAGATTATCAACGAACCGTTGATAAACCGTTGATGAATGAAAATAATTTTTACGATTTTGAATATTCAAATTATAGCTTTTCTACTATTATGTAATGTGTAGTGTCAAGATTATCAACGAACCGTTGATAAATGGTGATAAGCGATCCTAACGAACCTCTCCTGTACTCGTATGCAGTCCCTAAAGATTTTTTTTTCAACGATGAATGATATATATCTTTCAAATTTCGTTTGGTGCAAATATTTGGATATTTATTTTTTGCAATTTCGCTTTAAAGTAAATACTAAAAATGTTGATTTTGATAATTGTCTTCTTATATTGTACTTTTATTGTTATATTAATTAATTTTTTTTTTTTTTTGGAGAAAGTTTATATTATTAGATACTTACCTATACTAGAATTTTTTTTTTCGTAAAAGAAAAATCTAATTACATGATATATAAAAATGTATAAATAAAAGAAAAGAAATTTTTGAGTAATATAATTATAATATAAAAAAATATAAGAAATAAGTGAAAAAGAAAAGAAAGAATCATAAATTGTGTAATGTTATACTTATTTCTGTTAAAAAATAATAATAATAAAATAAAATATTCACAATTGAATGTTAAATGATATTTGGAAGTGATTTCGGCGTAAATGGACGTGTGAAGGAATTTGAAATAGGCGTGTATAAATAAATAATTACTTATTTTTTACTTACTATTATTAATTTTTGCGAAAAAACATTGACGATGAACGATCGTTTTCGTTCTTGCGATAACTCGTCGAAACATATACGTTCAACGCGTGGTTGCCATTAGAAATTGATTTCCAGTTGCCAAGCAACGTTCGGTTTAAGTTACCACCTTGATAGCCATGCTTAACCGGCGGTTAGTCGGTCGTATGTTCCGCCGTAGAACGTTCGAGCATGGGTCTGACGGATTTGGAAACAATACCTGGTAAAAATTTAAAATCGCACAGAATATGATCGCACGTATGATTCCACTTTCACGCAATCGACACTCGTCTTAAATGATATTTATCAATAGCACTGATATTTTCGAATAAATGCTGTATTTTTTCGTATTGCATACATAATATGTTATACCGGTGATGATTATCGAAAATATGTTATCAATGAAACATTGGTGGTTCATGAACGACAAAATTTAGTATTAGAAAAAAGATGACTTTATATTTTATTTTGTGGAAATTTATAAATTTTGTTTTGAAAGGAAGAACGAAATTTAATTTGAATCGTAAATAGATATTATTTGTAACGCGAAAGTCATTTTTATGAAATACTTTGGTGAAATATTATTAATTTTTTTTATATGATAATGATATTAACTGTACTTTTGTTTTTTTGAGTAATATTTTATCGTTATATATCATATATTGTTAATACAATTATTCAATAATTAGTGCTGTATATGCAAAATTTAATAAATTTAGAATTACGTTTGCAATTCGTTTATTTAATATATAATATATGCTTTTTTTATGAAATACGTTACGTTATATTTATAAATAATCGATATATTATAGTATAAAATATTTATGTAAAGTGACTATATTTCTTATCATTTTTGAGGAAATAATTAAATAAACAAATTGTATATATTTATGTATCAAGAAAATAATTTATTTATCATGATCGAATATTAAATATATTATTGTTAAATTTTACGTGAATAACTGTACAACGCTCGAGTGAAAGAATCATTAAATGACGAGAAAGGGTCCGATGCGTTAAATTATTGTATTATTGTATTATTTTGTATTATTTATCGTTGAAAATGTTATTATCGGTTGTTGATTACAATGATAACGTACAATGATTTTATATTATATTTATTTGTTTATATTCCCTTTTATTATATTACTTTTGCTTTTATTATATTACTGTTTTGCGTAATGAAAAATAAAATGTATTTTCAATAAAAAGATGATATTTGAATTAAATATTGCGATGTTGATTTGCCAATATTTTGATTCGGTTTTTTTCACGGTATTCTTCGGGTTAACGACCTGATGCACCACCACTGACTAGAAAATAAACGATAGTATCGACACGATGAATTTACCATTTCGCGTGTAGCCTTTCAAAATAAGGACACATTCCATTCTTAAACAATCGCGAATAATACTTTTAACCATATGTTTTATGATAAAGTTTCACGTTACGATTGTTGTATAATTTTTAATATTTTTTTATGTTGAAAAAAAAACTTTATTTTATGATTTCCTTTTTTATTTGTTATACGAAAAAAATATAAAAATCTATAATCTTTTTTTAGATTGAAAATAATTGTTTCCGACCAATTCTTATGTACGGTCATTTTTATCAATAGCGAATAATATGCGATGAATTGGCTATCGAATATTATTTCGCGAACAATGTTCGCTGTTCAGCGAACATTTAGCCATCCAAATGAAGTTTTTTTTTTCTCTCGAGAAATACTATATTTATCGTCATGCGCTCTTCTTCGTAGATATATCGAATCTTTTTCATTTTCTTAAAATTCCTTTGATACGTGTAAATTTTCGTTTTTTAGTTTTTTTCCGATAATAAAGTTTTTTCTCGCATAATAACTAAAGTCAACAGAAAGTAACGCTTTATCGTTTGAAATATGAATGCGCGATGTGTTATGCAAAGGGATAATGTTTGAACTTTTGATAAGAAGAACCGTTCGATAATAAGATAATAACTTTGTACCAAAGATTTATACCTGATTTTATCGGTATCATCGATAGATGACCTTTGAAAAATCTAAAAAATTAAAATTAATATTCGCTCGTTTCGTATCCGATGGCTTCTTGCTCGTAATCTCGCATTATTTGAAAATAAAGGAATTTTTTTAAAAAAAATTCATCTTTTTCTATCTTTCCCATAATAATTAAAAATTTCTAATTTCCAATTTTTCGCATCACAACGAGAGTAAGTTTAAAAATTTATACACGTATCTCACATATCGATATACATGTACGTATAACCTCCTTAAATAAAAATGCTATTATGATTATGATATAATTCTTAATAATCGATATACGATTATGAATGGAATGTAAAATTCTTACTTTTAAAATTATAATTTTCATTCCTTTCATTTTCACGTGTATTAATTTAAATATAAAGATTATAGAAAAATTAAATTACAATTAAATAAAAATTACAAAGAAATATGATAAAGTTTTATAAATTTTTATATTTCAATTTTATTAATTCTTTTATCTTATTTATTTTCTTTTCGAAATTTTTTGAAAGCAATTATTAGCAATATATTTATTTGGAAACGTTTATAAGCGCAATTTTCTTTTCTTTCTTTTTCAAACGAATAAAAAATTTCACGATCCTTTTCGAATGAACATTCATGTCCAAGTCTCTTTTTAATCTCTCGTGTACACTACTTTTGATTTTCGATTAATATCGATCGAACATAGATCTTTTTTTAAATCGGAGCAAAAAATCTTTAGTTATATGTAAAGCGATAATGATTCTTTTATCTGATCAAAACGGCTGATTATTACGGTTAGATTTTTAAATTTCAAATGAATATGCATCATTCGTAATTTTAGTTTTATGATATATATGTGGAACATATTTAACTTAAACTTAAACGTCATCAACGCGCGTGTATTAGCATTAAAGGATATTTATCTTGCCTCTCGTTCTTGACCGCACGATTTTTGCGCGGCTATTACTTACGCGTTTCGTGTCAGACGTAAAAAAAAAAGAAAGAAGCGATTCGCCCTTTGATAGCGCGTTATCGCGTTAACCTCCTTAAATAATTCATTGGAGATTTAGCATGTCGGTGTATTATTTATTCGTTATCCATTTCTCGCGAATAGATGTGATATATTTATATCATATATCATTCATATATCCCTTGAATCCAGAAAAGCAACGGATATATATTCATCTTTCGTTAATTACGAAATTTTTGACAAGTGAAATTTTTTTATACATATAAGTTATGATTTGATGTTTACAACCAATAATTTAACAACATAAAGAATAAATTTTTTGTCAAGTAAATATTACAAATGATAAAGTAATAGATGTATTTATTTACATTATAGTATATTATATTATATTATATTATACTTCGAAATCGAAAAAAAAATATTTATATCTATTACAATCGAAAATTTATATCTGTTATAACAAACAATATCAGAGAAATATAGTTCTCATGTTACGTATATTACGTAAACAAAAAAATAGCTTGATTTATTACTAATTGTTATTATTAATTATTATTACTAATTGTTCGGATTGTTCTTAATAATTGATTATAATTAATAATAATTTTATTTATTAGTCGTTAAAATTAATATTTTTTATCTAAAGTTATATTTTATCAATATTAGATAGAAATATATATTTAATGAATATTTTTTACATGATTTTTCAGAAACAGGGGCAGTATTTACAATCGGACGTAGTAGATTCGCAGATAATGTTGCATCTCACTTTTTCATACGCAGAGATCCAGTAATTTCCATTTCTTGTGGAGACGAACATTCTGCAGTTATTTGTCGTAAGTTACAAGTATTTTTTTAATTATATTTGTAATTTCATTCGTTTAATACGTATGTGTGTGTGTGTGTTTGTAGATTTAATTAATTATAATCTTATATTTATTTAATATTTTTTTTCTAAATCACTAAAAACTATTTTATTTATATATATATATATACGTTTATATACTTGGTATATCATCAATTAATATTTATAGAGATAGAGATAGAATATTTTTTTCAAAAATCTTATTAAATTTTTCAACATAGTATTTTATCTATTTTATCTAATTTTGATCTACTTCAAATTATAAAATATTTGTTATGAATCTGGTTATTAAATAATTTTAAATACTTTAAAAAAATTTTTCTTAAAATCTGGAAAGAGATATTATATATTTATGAGCGATGATTTTAATCGGTGCTATTAATCTTCTCGAATGTAGGAGTACATAAATATGTATATGTATGTATATATATATATATATATATATCAACTCGATATCTATAAAAATTTTCATATAATCTATGTTTCTATATGTGAGTGAATATATTTTATGTTATATCTGTTATGTTGTATCTATTCTGTGACACATTTGATTTTAGAAGAAATCAATAAACAAGCGCGCATGAATGACTGTAGATGTTTCAACGATATCGATATTGTACGTGATCCTTTTATTTATACTTTTAACGTTAGATATTATACACATAGATATTATTATTTTTTTTCGAAAATATTTCATCAATTTATATTTTTTATAATGCGATTTTAACTAGATATAATTGACAATATATGTGTATATAGTTATATATAGTTCGTAGCATGATTAACATGTTTTTGTAACATAGTTCACAAAGAAGTTTTAGTTGACCCAGGCTTACATAGGGATAGCCACTGTCCGATTAATCGATATGACCACGCAATGTTCTGGCACGTATACATACGTATGTATTTATATATAACGTATGTAAATATCTCTATCGAACAAAGTCGACATACTGTTATCATCGTATTATAGTTTAATCATTAATCGTAAAGCTATTTAAAACTCGCGTATTTTTTCCTTTCCAATATCATCTTACTTATTTTGAGATCATTCTTTGATAATCGAATCGAAGTTTTTAATTTGCTTTATAAAAAAAGAAAAAAAAGTTAAAAACTTTAACTTTTAAGCATTTTAATTAAATTATTGTAAGAAAGTAATTATAAATAGTGGCTATTTATAGGTTAAATATTTGATATTTATATTACGGTATATTTATTCCTAGAATAGATTAATTATCAGTAATTATTAATTAGAATATTATTTGTCATTATTGCCATATGATTTATATTTTCGCCATTTACATACATTTCACATTAACATTTTATTGTTATTAAATAAAATTCAAATTCACCATTAATGAATAAGCAAAAAAAAATGTTTATATTATATTATTTGTGTATAAAAATTAAAGTTTATTATTATAATTAAAAAATATTTACACAACCTGCATACAATAATGTCTTTTGATTTTTCGTTAGATCAAAAGTTTGGATTTCGTTGTTTTTAGAAAGTGGCAGACTCTTCGTTTTCGGAAGTAACGATTGGGGTCAGCTTGGTTTGGGTCATAAAAGTCATATTAGTAAACCATCTTGCGTAAAAGGTTTGCATTTTATCTATTTTAATATCAAAAATATAATATATATATTATATAATATTATTATAAAATTGATTAATTTATAGTTTTGAAACCCGAAAAGGTAACACACGTCGCATGCGGACGAGCACACACGCTAATTTGTACAGGTAAAACATCGTTATTTTACAATTATTTTATTAATTTAGTAAATTATGTTTTTAGTAATAATAAAGCATGCATAGATCGTATTTTTCATCCAAAAAATTTCTATTTATCGTTCATTATGATATTATAAATTCGTTTATTGTTCATACATATTTATAATTAACGATTTACGTGTTAATTATTATTCCCTTGATAAAATTGTTTTAATGTTTTCTCTCAGTTCTAGAATTGATATCTATAGCTTATATCTTATTCGATCTTTTATTTCAAAATAATAATTGTAAAAATCTATTTGTTTAGAAAAAGAAAAAAAAATTAATTATTATTATTAATCATGATCATCAAACATATGAAAATTATCTTAGGATGAAATTTGAAACAGGAATACGTAATGATAATGTTCCAGTAGCGGAAAAAATTTTTGCCTGCGGCAGCGATCAGGAAGGACAACTCGGTCGAGGAATTTCCGCGATAGGCGATTCCACGTGCACTCCCGTATTGGTATACGATTCGGGGCCAGATGGATCAAAGATTGTTCAAATAGTTGCGGGTTCCCATCATTCGCTCGCACTCACGAGCGATGGTAGCGTCTTCGCATGGGGTAGCAATCTCGAAGGTCAACTAGGACTTCCGGATATATCTGGCTTAGTGAACAAACCAACGAAAGTACATATTCCAGAACGTGTGAAACAAATTAATACGGGCTACTATCATTCTATATTTTTGACGGGTAATTGTTATTGAAAAAGATTCTTTAAGAAAAATATAATAATTTAAACTGTATCCTTTTTTTCCAAACTTTGTCGATTGATTTATATTGTGTAAAAAAAATATTATTTCTAAATATATCAAGATCGATAGATTGAATCGTATTAGATAAAAATAAATAAAAATATATGTATAATTTTATTATCGATTTCGATAAAATATTAAATGTTGGTAATTTTTTGTGTTAACAAACGTCAAGTCTCAAATTTGTATAGAAAATGGTCTCGTTTACGTGTGTGGCGAATCAGAAAGTGGAAAATTAGGAATCGATATCAATTTTTCTACACAAATTATGCCCAAACAAATGCAATTACCAAGCCCTGTTATATATGTAGCGTGTGGTGGTCATCATACCGTCATTCTAACAGGTATTATCTTTTAAAATTATTTAAAATTACGATATCCGTTCGATATTAAATAAACATATTATATGTTAAAAAAGAAATATTTATTCTGACAGAAAATAATAATTTGTATTGCACCGGAAGTAATTCGAGCGGTCAACTCGGTTTAGGAACAAATGTAACGGAACTTCATACACCGAAACTTCTTCCACAAGGCGTATTAAAAAATGAAAAAATTAATCGTATTTCATGCGGAGAAAGTCACACTGCTATTCTTACTGGTAAATTTTAATGCAAATTTTATTGATTGAATATTTCCTTTTTTTTTAATCTTTTTTGTAACAGAATCTGGCAAACTTTATACATGTGGTGACGGAAGACATGGAAAATTAGGTTTGGAAGAAAATGAAAACAATGTCCACGAACTAACTTTTGTCCAAAGATACAAAGAACTATTTATTTCGAACGTAATTTTATTTATATATTTATGTGTCGTATAATTACTCTCTTGTATAATTCATATAATTAAGTAAATTTTTAAAAATTTTGAACTTTATAAACTTACGTTATATATAGATTTCATGCGGTGGTTGTCATACAATTTTAATTGGTCAGAGACGTGAAACAAATCGTACTCAAAAAGAAATGGATAATTCGCAAGTGGTAATTACAATTTATTTTAATTATTTTGTAAACGACAAATATTATAGATCATAGATCAATCTTTTAAGAATATCTTCAAAATTATTATACAGTAATTTATTAAAAAAAAAGAAAAAAACACCAAAATAATTTATTTTAGAAGTTAAAAAAATATATATCGTATATTAATTATACACATTCTTTATAAATTAACGAAAACAAGTCGATATATTCTTGTTTCAAATATAGGAACATATTCAAAAAAGAAATGCATTACCGCCATTAAAAGTTCCAGTAAACAGGCTACAAAATGAGATTCGTGATGAACGTAGTAACGAAATAATTAACGACCGATTAAATCTGAGAAAAAATATCACGGAATCAGTAATGAGTTCACAAGAAACGATGGAAATGGCCCCGCAAAAAATTGAAGAAAATATAAAATATATCGAGACTGATGTTACAAATAATGTTATACATTCCATGAGCAATATTCAGATATCAGACAGTCCCGAGAATAATACTAAAAATCTTGAAAAATCTATTAACGATATATCAGGGGAAAAATCAAACGAAGAGAAAATTGAAATAATATCGGAAAAATCGTCGATTGACTTGGAAGAATCTAAAAAATTGGAAATAGAAAATGAAAATGAAGAATCAAAAAACGACGATAAAAAATCAGAAATAAGAATAGATATTGAGAAGAACGTCAATGAAAAGTATGATTCAGAATCGATGAATAGCGATGAAAATAAGAAAAAAAAGAATGATGAAACGAATACAAGTGAACTTATGACAAAAAAAATAGAATACGATAAAGACATTAATAATGAAAATAAAGATATAACGGATAATATGCAAATTAATAGTGAAGATTTCAAATCAGAAGCAATGAAACTGCAAACGGAATCGTATATTGGGAATGATAGCAAACAGGAGATGAGTCCTGAGAAACAAATATCTTCTATTTCATCGGACTTCACATCACCGGCAGAAGCACCGAAATTAAAAGTTGAAAATGAAAATTCTTACATCGAAATATCGTCGTCAATGGAAAATAAAGATGAAAACGATAAAATAGAAAAAGAAACAAATATGGAAAAGGATATAAATAAAAAATTAGAAATGATAGAAGAAAATGAGCCAGGAAAATCGGAAAGAGGAGGAAAATGTTCGATGAAAAATACAAATTCAGGATTGAGAGTTGATACGGAGAAAATGATAAAAATTGACAAACAGAACGAAGAGAAGATTATCGAAGAGGAGAAATTGAAGATCGATAATAATGGTCAAGATGACGCTGACGTTGTACAATCGCCACCACCGAGAACTGGTAATAAGAATAAATAATTGCAAAAATTCGATAAAATTGTAGACTGATGATATACAAATTTCGATATTATAGCATATTATATGTAATAAATCATATTTAGATATAAAGATATTTTTTTTAATTTTTGATTTTTATTTATTAAAAAAAATAGTAAAAATATACAATTTGTTATAAAGGTCATAAATATTTTACATATATATATGAAAAATTATTTTATTTCAGGTAAAATGGGGAAGATATTTAAAAATAAAAAGCCGCAAACAATGGAAAATGGTAGCAGAATAACTGGTACTGTGAATCAAAAATCTAAAGTATGTGTATTTATAATATAACATAATATGCAATGATATAATTATAATTTGAAAAAAATTATAATTCTCGATCAATTTACAAGAAAAATTTATTTTCAGTCAAAAACATGTACTATCCTGTGATCAACATGTTTTCAAAAATGCATCATACTTTATTACATTTTTTACAATATGTGCATAATAAATCATAAAATTGGGACCAAAATAGAGGATATCAAAAAAATTATTTTATTTGTAACAAAAGATAATTTTTCCCCCGTTCTTTTTTTTTTTTTTTATAAATGCAATAACGCTTGTGTATATAATGTTGAATAACATTGTAATTAACGATATATAATTATTATTTCTGTACCAAATTTCCTTAAAAAAATTCCTTCTATCTAAAAATTAAAATCTCTCAATGTAGATATTCATATACTATATTATATATATGATTAATTCAATGAATATCTTGTAAATATACAAGATGTTACTTGTGTTATAAGAACGACATAAATCATAAAAAGAAATTTTTGACTGGATTTTTGAATAGAATTTTTGAGTAGAAATATAGGAAATTAATTATATCACAATTAGAAAAAATGTTAATTAAAACATATATTTTATGCGGTCTTCACATATTGCGTGTAATTGTTCTAAATATTTTTTTTGTATAATTATTGTGAATAAATAAATGAAACACGAACGAAACAATTTCTTTCGTGAATTGTATTTAAAAAGAAGAAGAAAAAAAAAGGATAATATTTTTTAATAAATCGATATTTTTATAATTTATCGAATAAAAATCTGAGCAAAGTATTTATTTAATAATTTTCGAGTATATAAATATATTATATATTTATATACATATATATATTATAATATATAAATTCAATATTTATTAATATTGGCATGAATTCATTAAAGAATATGAGGAAGCCGTCTTTTAGGTTTATCGTCTTTTTTCTTACAAGCATTCGTTAAGAAATCGAGATCAAATACTGTGATGAAAAAATTATGTTTTTTCACGTCATATTTAGAGAACAAAAGTTGCTGAAAATTATCAGACAGCACGTACATCGTGTTAGAAGACCGATCGATGGATAAATCGTTGCAAAAGACCATCGTTGTATTATCTTCAGCTACTAAAACTGAAAAAAATATGTGATGTAATAATGTAAATTAGATTAAAGATATTATTTTTTACGCCAGACGATTTAAATTTTTATAGAAGAAAGAAATTCAATGAATATAATAAAATAGCTTGATCATGAATATCATATATTCATTCATATATCATATTCATATTCATATATAAAAATAATAAATTTATCTTCGCTATCAATTTTTGTAATAATTTCTACAAATTTATCATTTTCACTGTACGTACGATTCAACATTTAGATGATAGTTAGAAGATATAAAGAAAATTGAAAAAACGTAAACATTAAATTGAAAAAGCATGGGCATTAAATTATTAAGATTACACAAATTTGTCATACCAGATATTTGTACGCTTCGATGAACATTGTTATATTCGCTTCGATATCGGTTTCGTAGGTAAAATTGAAACGCGGAATTAATATCGGAATTATCGATGTGAAGAGCCTAATTAATACTTACTGAATGTATTTGGATTTAATTCAGTAGTGGTATCCCAGCAAGCGATACCATTTCTGTTGATTTGAGTGAAATAATCGACACCGGTATTTGTATCGATTACAGAACTGGGCCCCTGACTATTTGGACCTTTTTCACCCTCGAAATGAAAAGCATAATAATCGCTAGATTTTTCTAACGTGTGATCCTGCAAAACTTCCGTAGATACTGAGAATTCAGCGATACTAGACATCGCATGGAAATACAAAATTTTGTAGCCATCGGTTTGCAACGCGGACAAAGATAATCCAAATAAACCATCTTTCCATTGAAAGTTGAATCCATTGATATTGTAATTACCTAAAAATGGAAAAAAGAATTTTTTTAAATATAGAATTTATATATCGTAAAATAAATATATCGTATAAGGAAGATTTTGATTTAAATATAATATTTCACCGTAACGAGGATCGAAATAAAAGAAATTATGCGTGATACGCCAGGAATCATTCTTGGCCCAACTATAAACTACTAAAGCATATCCACCGAGATCAGAAATGTAAGCATACGTATTGTCGCAATTATTTGGATCTACATCGATTACTAAATCAACGAAAAACGAATCGGATGTTTGATCGGAACTTTTTAGAGGGTAAATTCTCAATATCTGAAATTATTAAATAAATGTTACGTACATGCATAGATATGTATATATCCTATAAAATATTATAGATTAAATAAATATTATCGATAGATAATAATTTATTATTCTACCTTATCTGTTTTTAAATCGATTATGATAATTCTCGGTTGATGTATAACAGTGTTATTGCCCAAAATATCATCAACACCCGTATCGACACCCCATAATCGATCACAAGCATCAACTCTAACACGGATTATATTTATTATACTATCAACTTTATTAATATTGTTCATTTCCCAATTGGGATAAGGGTTTAATTTTGGAGATTCTATATAAAAAATAAATTAATAAAAAAATATTTTATTATATATATTTATAAAATTAATACAATTTTATGAACAAATTTCAAATATACGGAAAAATCACTAATCATTAAAGAATTAATATTATTTTTATTTCTATATGATATAATTAAATTGTTTCATCATACAACTTTAAATTTAAAAAGTTTAAATTTATAATAATATAGTAAATAAGTATCTAACTAATAAATACCTGATCCATCATTTTTTAAAAAAAAGTTTAAATTAGATGGGACACCATTCTTCCATCGTGGTATAGTAATAAATACTTTATCATTCCAAATTTGCATACCATTTGGCATATTATTCTCTTCGATATAGTCACCATTAGATATCAGCGTATTTCGAATATTATCATTTGGAAAATTATATTCGATCACGTTCCATGAATAAATTGTTTTAATTTCTTCGCCATTTGCCAATACAAGAAATACGATCCACAAAAAATGCCACATATCTACAAAAAAAGAAAATATACGATGTTTATTCCACCAATTTTTGATTGTTGATTATTTTCGAATATAATAAAAAGGTAACGGCAAATCATCAAGTTGTAAGTCGAGTAATAATGTTAGTTCTTCGGAAAAGAATAAAATAATACGTTATCTCGCATCGTTATTAAACGATATTTCTGTACGGATGTAAAATTATACGTATATATGTGTATAGACAAAAGTGAAACATATTTCATTTCGTGAAATAAGTAAGAAATTTTTATCTTTCGTTTTGATTTTAGCTTTTGCTCCTTTTCGAGTCAATATTATTTCAAACATTATTTTGAATTAATATTCGGTTGCATCGTAACATCTTCAATTTAAGTTTTATTGCAATGACAATACAATAGACAAGAAAATATGGCTAAATAATCCGCAATTATTCTATCATGTCTTTATTACAGACTGTAAACGTAATAGGTAGATACAGACGGAATAGAGACTAAATTATCTTTTTCTTTATACTTATAAGGCGTGAATTTAGATTATTTCGATAATAACCATGATTAAATGAAAGTTCTTTTTATTAAAATGTCATAGAATGCAAATATAATAAATGTAAAAAATACACGTGTTAAATAAAATTAAAAGAGATTCATACAAAATTTTATAATTAAAATGATAAAAAAATGTATATTTTTATAACACGTGTGTCTAAATTATTCTTTTATATCGTTATATGATTGTTTAGCTTCAAAATCATCTATTCGATTATAAACGTAATTGATCGGTTGATTAAAAATAAAATTATTAAGAAAATATCATAATTTTTTGATTATCAAAAATTAAATTTATTAAAGCTACTTTTTCTATATAAGAATTAAAGATTTTAATAATTTACAATCTAATCGTAATTTTATATTATAAAAAAAACAATCTGCTAAAATGATCAATTAATGTTTTGAATTTCTTATTAAAAATAGAATATATAAGATTATGAAAAATATATATATAATAAATAATATATATATATATATATATATATATATATATATACACACACATTAATATTTATTGATAAAAAAATTAAAATATTTATAACTTTATATTATATTAAATAAAAATATCGCACTTTCTTACCTTTATTTTATTTTGTATCTTAATAGACACAAGGTTACAGTAACTGTAAAAATGTTGAACGCTCAGAAGTGAATTATCCGTTATTCGTACCCAAAGAACAAATCGACCTTCTGCTAAAACGGTCCAAGATTGAGTGACGCTTGAGTTGTCTCTGCTATGGTATTTACTTACTTTATATATAATGATGAAGTCTTTCCGAATGGACATAATTAAAATGTGCACGTGTGAATATAAGATTCTTGTCTCCTATTGACGTTGTAGGTAATTAAGTTTGTTTGATCGATGATGAAGAAGAAAAATTAATCAATTTATCCGATAATTTTACAAATAATATTTAAATCAATTATTTAATTTTATTTCATATTTTTCTCTTTTTTAAAACTAATAGAAGTTGAAATAAACGCGTAATCGAAATTCTTAGAATTTTAAAATAATAATTATACAGATAAGATATATAAGATTGTATCATATTGTTGAACGAAAATGTATAATGATGACATATTTATAAAATTTGACATTTTAAAAATCTGTTTTACATTATGTAAGATCCTAATTTCGTAACAATAATGCATTAAATAATGCAATGTTGCATTAAATTTTCTAAATAATCGTTTTGTGATAATCATTTCCATAAAAAATTATTAAAAGTCTGAACAGATTTTTCATCTTTCGATGTACGATGAAATACAAAAAGTTACATTTACAGTTTAAATTTATAATCGTTTTTAATAAAATGAACAAAAACGGAAAAATTGTGTGCGTTGTAATAAAGTACAAAAATGAACGATATATTATTTTGAATTTACGAGGAAAATAATTGTTAAAGATACATCTGAAATACAAGAAAGATACATATGTACTTATACGATTATTTTAACAAATCATTAATCACAGCGGATTATTAATAAATTAAATAGCACATATTTAAATTTATAAGAATTTTTTATCGTTTAGATATTGTGAATATTGAAAAAAAAAAAAGTAATATTAAGAAATTTGTCGAGTATCAATTCTTAAAAAAAAAAACGTAATCATCGTAATCGGAACAAATAAAATACATTTAATTACATTTAATATAAATCTGTTGATTTAAACCTGTCCTATTCCATATATAATTTAAACGTTATGTTAATCAAGTGTTGAACAATATAGCTTATGATGTTAATTATCCTTAGTAGAAACATTTATTTATTCTTGGAATATAATCGTTAGATTGTTCTTCAATTCTATATAAATAGAAAAATTATTCAATAAAAATTGCAAGATTTATGAAAACTTAATATTGTTTGTATTATTAGCATTATGATAAAGTTAAAGTTGAAAATATAATATTCTTGATGAATTCTAGAAATAGATAGATTTGCTGCTTCAACGATATCAATCTCTTTATAAATTTTTTACTCTTTTTAATTTTCTTCCCCTCCAATTCTTCATATTCTATAGCAATTTAATCAATTAATAATCTAAATTATCATATTTTTATTAAGCATGAGATGCGTATTTTTAATATATTTATATACATATACATATTATATTTATACGTATGAATACATACAATATATTTCATTGATAAAAAAAAAATATAATTGTAAAATATAAAAATTTGATAATACATTTTTGCCTAAATTAAAATAAATAAGAAAAGTTAAATTTGATTAAAATTTTTAATTATTTAATTACTTAAATAAAAGGAACACACAGAGATAGAAATATATTTTTATAAAATATACAATATATTTATATATGATATATAATTGGCATATAATTTACAAGACTTCTTCTCGCAATTGTTACAAATACATTCGACGATAAATAACATTTTTTGACTTTTTGAACTATTTAATAAGAGAGAAACATTTTGAAAGTGTTTTTTAAAACGTTATATTATATTCTTATTAAAAAATAATTTTCATATAAACAATAAAATACACTTACATGCTGATTAAATTTCCTTATCTATATCAGTGAGTAGAAAATTGATTGGAATATAATATGAAATCGATATTCGGTTTCAACGCGTATGAACGGAAAATAGCATTGATGTTAAAATTGTAGATGTAATAATGTAATAAATAAAAAAGGGGAATGATTGCAATATTATTTATATACAGATAATTTATCTATAAAAATTCATATTTTTAATTTTTAATCTTTAATTTTGATATTTTTCCTAATTTTTTCACAATTTATAAATTATAACAATTAATTGCAGTCTTGATTCAAAGTGTCGCCTCTGCTTCGATATTTTTCGAATAACTTTCTTGTGAAATTTTTCTGCGTGTTGTCCTAAATATATAAAAGAAAATAAAAGTTATAAAATTAAATATAATACACACACACACACACACACACACATATATTATTATATTATATTGGTATACATGCGCGCATGCGCGCGTGCGTGTGTAGAATTCATTCAAAAGATTATTATTAAAAAATATTATAATTTATATATTATTTGTCGTGAAAATTAAATACTGACTTGCCAAAATTTTCACCATCTTGGAGCGTTTCCGGAAGCGTGCATCCAACAGTTTCTGGCAATAAAAAACAAAGCGCGGCACCGAGAAGAGGAAGGATTCCAAAACACGCAGGTGGAAGCCAAGTTTGGATATGATCCTTTAAAAAAGTTATATAAAATGAACGAGTGACGATATAAAGGAATATGATATACGAATGAAATTTATTTAATTTTAAAAAAAATTATATTTTATATTATTAAGAAAAATTTGATCGTATTAAAATGATTAATATCTACAATAAAATATGTAATTTCGCATGATTATCGTGTATTACAAACTTACCAGAAATACGCGTGATTATCGTGTATTACAAACTTACCAGAGATACCACGAAAGGTGCTGTAATAGAA
This sequence comes from Apis cerana, assembly GCF_029169275.1. Taxonomy (NCBI): domain Eukaryota; kingdom Metazoa; phylum Arthropoda; class Insecta; order Hymenoptera; family Apidae; genus Apis; species Apis cerana. Next base: position 7,076,231 of record NC_083867.1, on the reverse strand, counting down.
CCTATCCTAGCACACATACTGCTGGTACCCACACCGATGTTTCTAACAACCGTGGGAAACAATTCACCGGAAAATAGATAAACTGTAGTGAAAGATACTGACATGCCAACAATGCCGAGACAAACTAGAATTAATCGAAGCCACTCGATATCTGTAAATAAACGAAATATGTAAAAAGAATAGAATTTTATTATTATTATGATTTAATCCATTTGATTTATTTTTTAAAGATAATACATGATCGATCTATTTTCGTTTTTCAAGAAAGGAAATAATCCGCCAAATTCCAAGATACGAACTTTTTTTAAATTAAATAAATCGATCAAGTTAAAATGTGATATAACATGAAATTTTGAAAAAAATTAAAAGACATAATAATAATATCTATATATAGATATTAAGAGAATCTATATTTTTGAAATTGTGAAAAAGTTGAAATATAAATCAATTTAAAGAGAAAATAATAAATAATTTTGTCAATATCGTATAGATTTGACTGACTATCTTAATTTATAAATCGATTTTTCATATTTATCTCCGTTCAATTACAATAAATAGATCAATCATCACAGCATTATTATACCATTTGAAACAATGACGAGTAAAAGAGCGGAAATCCCAGCGATCGAATTGCTGCAAATTAATGTAATTCTTCTTCCAAGTTTGTTCATTGCCCACCACGCAACGAAATTCCCAGGTATTTGAATTGCTCCAGAAACAGTGAAATTGACAAAAATATTACCACCGACTTGACCTATGTATTGGGACATTCCGAATAAACCCATTCCGCAAACGACCCAATTGAAGAAAATCGACAAAGATTTTATCCTCATATTAGGCGTACGAAACAAATCGAGAAACGACGCTTTGTGGTCGAAATCCGATCTCTTCGAGTTCTGTAAAAATATCACGAATAATGTAAATTAATATTTATGTAAATTTAAATAATGATAAACAAATGAATTATGATATTTAAATGTTTAAGCAATTAAATCTTATAGATAAGATAATAATAGATTTAAATGTTATTTTTTTACCTGATGCAAACAATGTTGTTTGACCATATCTGGAATGTCTTTATTTTTTATATTGTTAATATTGGCTGCCTTCTGCAGAATTTTACAAGCTGCTCGTTGTTTTCCAAAAGCGAGCAACCATCTAGGAGATTCAGGGACGATCCACCAATAACTTAGAAGAATGACAGAGGGTAGCGTGATAGCAATTTGAAGATGTTGCCAATGACGGAAATAATATGCTAGACCGGCTAACGACATGTGGCCCAAACTAAATGGAATTTGATAAAGTACCGTAATGGCTGCTCGCCACTTTGTTCCAACAATCTCCATGCCTGATAATTTTCCATGATTAATAAACATTTCATTTCATACATATAATAAGTATACATATGATAAGAATATATAAAAAAAAGAAAAAAAAAATAAATATAAATTATGAAAGTAATGAAAATAAGATCGATAATAAAAAATTTAAGAATTATTAACGAAAAATTTCGTTAATATTTTATTTTTAATTTTATTTGGCAAATTTTATATATTAAATTTCAATATATATAAAAATTATATTAAAATTTTCAGATAAGAAACAATTGATAAGAAAATATTACTTACAAATGACATAACTGGTAACCATAGTACCTCCGGTAGCTAAGGCACTAAGTAATTTCATTAACAACAAAGCCGGAAACCATGGTACAACAGCACATCCGATACCGGAGGCTAGTTGAAGAACTACGGATATCATTAACGGCATCTTTCTACCATACCTGAGAAAAATATTTGTAAATATCAATTATTGATTTATAAACGTTATTACATATTATATAGTCGTAATAAGATATTATGTACGAGAGATTTAAGAGAGAGAGAGAGAGAGAGAGAGAGAGAGAAAGAGAGAAACGAAAGATAATTTAATAAAAAGGAATGAATATTTTCTGTACCTATCTGCTAGATTCCCAAATATAATATTGCCCAAAAGTACGCCAAACATCAAAATAGATTGCTGGATATTGGCATAATGCGTTCGACTGCATACTAAGTTCCACTGAAATAACATTAAAAATAATGAAGAATTATATACATTTGGAAAATTCATTTTCACAGAAGAGGCAAGAACTGGCATTCCAGTGAAAACAAAACAAAATAAAACAAAAGAATTAAAAAAAATACAATCGTCGAAAGATATATATTTGGATATATATATGTATCACGTTATATATAGTATTAAACAATTGTAATAAAAACTTAATCTTAAATTGTTTCCATAGCCATGCATGATTACATATTTTTGTAATTAAAAAAAAAATTAATATTATAAAAATTTCTATGATTATTATGACATTATTAAATACAATTTTAAAAACGAATTTTTATTTAACTAATAATTGACAAAGATAATTAATTTAAAAAAATATATATATTTTTTTCTAAATTCATTATTTCTCTAGTATATTTATCATATCAAGTTATATCAAATAATTATAATTATTTGATATGAAGCAATAGCAAGTTTCAACTTTTATGTCGATGAAAACATTGAACAAAATTTTCTCGCTCGCTCGCTCGTTTATTTCTTTCCCTTCTCGAATGCATCTACTACTATTTATATCGTACGTTATATTGCATATTATGTTATGCGTTATGTTAAATATAATTTCGTAAGTAATCGCGTAGCATATCTAAAACAACATATCTAAACTACTTACATCATTATTTAAAAACATACCAACCGAGAATTTCCACTTACCCAATATGATTTGACGCTCGTTTAAGCGCACGTCTAAATCCTATTCTTTATTATTTTTTTTTCTTGTTTAACATCCATTGTATATTTGGTATATTTCGTTTTATTCGTTCCATTCGAGAAACGTGAACGCAGAGCAACGTTCGTCGCCAATATATTTAAGCAAAGTAGGTATATTAAGCAAGAAACAATGATTAAAAACAATCTATTTAACTCCGCCACTGTAATTTAAGGCAACGATTACCGTCGCTTCCGCTCGATTCTCCAAAGGAGAAATGACATTATAGCAACGATTGAACAAATTTCTCGACAGTTACCTGCGATATTATTGTCTCTGTGAACGTTCTCCTGTCGTATTCCCATTCTGTGCACTCTAACAACGTTCCATTGACATTGGTTACGCACTGATCGGCCGTTTCTGTGCGTGTTGGCGAGGTACAATTGTAATCTTGATGCGGCGCCATGAAGACGATCGCAAGCTGATGCCAAGCGATCGGAAATTTGACCAAAGAAATTGCCAGGCATACGTATATTTGCCATTTACCAAGATTCCCGATAGCTTGTTGAACAGCATCCACTTCGTCATTCTCATTCTCAACAATCTCTTCTTTTCCATTTGAGATTTGCTTGCCGTTCACTTCAACTGCGTAACAAACGGATCTTTTTAAATAATTTTAATTCTTATTTCGATCGTATATTAAAAAGAATTCGAGGATTCATAAGAAAAAAGATTCCTCTTTTTAAATTTTTTACGCGCGAAAAGTCCCTATCGTGCATATCCGCGTCCATGCACAGATGCAATTTCGTTTCAATGCATATCTATCTAATCGAATATAATCTCTCTGTATAATATTATTATAAATAAAAATATTTACAACGATGAGTAAACAATGTAACAGTGTTAATCTATCGGATCAAGATTAAAAATGATAGAGAATTTTTTTGCCAAAATACAAGTTTCTTTTTCATCAGATTTTTTAAACGATATCTTCAAAGAATCTTCGAAATATTTAAATATTATTTAAATATCATTTAAATTTTATTTAAATATTAATATTTATTTAAATATTTAAATATCTAATAGATTAACGTGTCTTTAATTGATTAATGAGTCATCATACTGATATCATATATTCATAAATTGTTGCTCATAAATATAATCATATATAATCATATTATATGCATATTATAAACTAAAATTCTTATATCATTTTATATCATGGAATAATTTCCCTGATGCATTAACACGGATGTATTAACGGAATTGAAGACAGTGAAAATCGTTCGATGCGATATATTTATCAAACATAATAAACAGAAATGAAGATTGCTCGATGAAAAACGTAGCATCTATCAGCGAAGACTAACTCGATCTAGCAATTAAAAGAATTGAAAATTGCGATTAATTAACATTTTAATAATTTTGACCTTTTGTATACTTTTAGAGCGTTCTTTTTTTTTTTTTTGGAGCTAATTCATTTACGTTGCTCAATTATTACAATATTTAATCAATCTCTTTTTTTCTTTTTTTTTCCTCTCGTTCATAAATTAACAGAAATTTGTAAATTCGAATAGTGGTCGATTCATAATAAAAAAGAAAATTAAAAAACAAAAAATTATTTAAAAAGATAAATATAAAAATATTTGATGATCGATAATTATTTCGAATCTTCATTTGGAAATATAAAAAAATTAATCGAATTAATTAAGATGGATACTCGATATGATATGGAGAATATTCGACAATTTCATCGATTCAATTAATCAAGAATGTAGAAATTATTTATTCAACGAATAACAATTTTTTATACGCTTTAATTATTCATAATGTATTGTATGTAATAGCATTTTATTATGCATCATTATTTCTTGTTATTTTACATTTCTATGTATATTTTATAATCAATTGTATTATTATTGTATATTTCAAATTATTCAAGATAATTATGTGTAGGTAGGTAGTTAAATACATATTTTTCAAGATTAAATCATAGATTACATTTTTAAGAATAACATATCATTTGTTCGTTTCTTTGAATTGAAAATTCTTCCATTTATGTTTTGATTTAGTGCTTTTACAGTAGATAAGATCAACATTCGAATACAAAAACATACGCAAATCGAAAAGAAATAATAATTAATAATAATTAAAAATTATAATTAATCAATTAATTAATTCAGACACATATGCGATCAAAATATAATTGTATTGTTTTTTTAATTTTGAAATATAAGACAAAACCAATTTATTTTATTATTATGAGTAACAATCTAATAAAAAGAATTTATAATTATATCTATCCTGAATTGGATTATATCTATCCGATTCAGGATAGATATAATTTCAGTTACTATAAGGAACTAATATGGAACAACCTGTGAACAATAAAAATTTATTAAGTTAAAAGTATCCTGTAAGAAAGACGTTTAATCGAACATATGCTTTGTTAAAACCATACATGTAACGAATGATTTAATCAAATCCTTCGTTTGATTTGTAATTAAAATGAGTTGATAATAAATTACGTAAATGCAATCTTTAACATATTCGAACGTGTCTCTAGAATCTTATGTCTCTAGAATCGAATCTCGTCGAAGAAGTATTATTAATCGAACTGCGCATATCGCGTTTTACATTAAAATAACGTGAACATTATAAACATTGCAGAATTCGTCCGATAGATATGATGGCATTCGAATAATATTAAAAAGATAAAAATATTCAAATCGTAATCGTAACGCTCCGTAAAAAAATTTTATAATTTTATAAATTATATAACATATAAAATTGCATTATGATTGTTATTCTCAAAGCATAAGTATTTTTTCTATCGTAAAATGCACAAGGCTGATAAGATTGAAAATTAAGATTTTTAAATGATCAAATGTTATGTAAAATAATAATTATTATCAAATTTTTTACAACTACGAAAAATATAAATATAAAATAAAAGTGATACACAAAAGTATATTTAAGCTTATTGTAAAATGAATTAGATGTACATATATTTACATATATCTACATATACATATATACGTACTGTGAATTTATTATGATGACGTATATAAATATTTAGAAATTAATATTATTGGATTGAAAAATTAAAAGTTAGTAAAATTTAAGTAATTTAAATAAAATTTAAGTTGCAAATATATTTTTTTTTCTTTTGTACACTTTTGTTACACTTTCGTTGCACTTTTATATACATATATATACTATATAAATTGGAATTTATAAGATTTATTTATTTTATTTTATTAAATACTGTTTCTAAAATATTATTATTCGTTTAATTAAATTAATTAATTAATTAAAAGATAAAAATTTCAACGATACGAATTATATAAATATTTTGAAATTTTTGAATATCTTTTAATATCTTTTATTATAATAATTTTATAACTTTAATTAACTTTAATTTTATAAATTAAATCGATTGAAAATATAAGACCAAATTTTTTCAAATACGTATATAGATATATACATGTAAGTACTTGGATATAAGTTTGAAATAAATTCATTTGGTAATTAAACTGTTTACTGGATCAATTACCACTCGTTTATATTCGTCACTGTTTCGAAACATAAACACTTGTCATTAAAGACTTCTCTAGTACGTCTATGCGATGTAGTTTCTTTCTGGGCAACAAGTGGATATAAGCCGGAAAGAGAAGTTGGATTGGTAGGTAGGTTGATATATGCGTACAAGCTTATCATGCTTTGATAATATGTCCGTTTACATATTATGTTTTACGTGTGAACATGATATCACGTGAAAATGAGATACACGGCGATGTTAAGTGTAATCCATGTTACCTTCAAAAGCAAAAGACAAGCATGAAACTAACCGTAAACGATAATTACCAAGCGCTTATACGCGCAATATAAAAGTAACGATGAAACGATGATAGCTCGAGACATGACAAGTGTTGCAAGTGTTGCTTAACAACTTTCGATTATTATACTATATTTAAATTCACGATTGTTTTTGATAGACTGCAAACTGTACAATTTGAAAATTTTCAAAAAGATGATAAAGATTATTGAAATTCTAAAAATCGAGAAATTTATCGATTAATAAATATAATTGATACATTTTTATATTAATATATTATTAATATTAATAAATAGATTTTAAATCTATCGATTTTTTATTCACTCATCATCTAATTTTTAGAAAACTTTGGAATTTTTTTTCAAATATTCTATATTGATCAGAAATCTTATTAAGAAATCTTATTATTGAAATTAATTTGCAATTTTTAATATGTAATTGCACCGTGTTCTTTCCATTTGTTTTTCATACTTTATTATTATATATATATTATATTCAAACTTTCAAATGTAACGAAAATGTTCTAATTTGCAGGAACAAATGAGTCCAAGTATCGAGCAATATGAGATAAGACGTAACAAAGGAATCGTTATATATAACGTTTTATAAAACTCTTATACAAAATATATACATATATACAGTTTTATGCGCGATATTTTTTTTATGGGGATCGAATGAATATGCATTTTTTACTTCTATTATTTACGTAACTTCACAGATATATAATTTTTTTGTCTTATGAATATTCTTTCTTTTCATATATATTTCATTTTCGAATTTTATATATTCAATATATTTTATATATTAGATATTCAATATATAATACATTTTATATATTGATTTATTTCATTCCTATTTATATCGCGAATTTACATTATTTCATTTTCAGAACGAACAAACTTATATATATAATGTATTTCATAAACAAAGAATATTTTCCAGTTACAAAATCGTCTGATATTAATATGTCTAACATGAACTTGCATTAATATTTATTTGTCTGTCTTGCGAAATGAACTGATTGAACTTTCCTTCTATGAACTTTGTCCGAATAAAATTGAGTAAAGTTTCCCGACCAATGAATCATACAATTCGTTGATTAAAATACATCATCATTTAAGTCCGAACGTTTTGATGAGAATAATTATTGAACATAGTAACGTTTCCTGTACAATACGAATATGATTAAATAATACGTAATTTCATATTACGTAATATGAAAAATAGTGATATATAGCACAATTTTGTTAATTATATTAATTATATACATATATAAATGCATATAAAAATATAAACTCTTTCTATATTTATCAATTAATTATAATATTCTTAATGTAATTCTTTAAAACCAAGATCTAGAATTGATAAAAGTAATGTGTAATAAACGAGATAAATATAATTTCTTTTGTTAATTCCACGTAAATATTCCACATAAATAATTTAACCAATTCCATAATCGTACAAATGGATTTTTCATAATATTAAAAATAAATTAAATTTATTTTTATATAACGAAATATCGAAATAACAAAGATATTTTGATGTCTACATATTTTTCTGAAATTTGAAAGATTAAATGAAATAAAAAATGAAAAGATAAAAATTATAAAAATTTTAATCTCTATTTCACGAATTAATGAAAAATACGAATATATTAAACGAAATATAAGATTCTAATATAATGTAAATAAACTTACATAGAAAATTGATCTTTTTTGATCTTACGTTTCTCTGTTTATTTTCGATACATGATATGTTCAAACTATGTTAAATTAATGGATAACTGACCAATGTAAAAATTATTTAATCCGCGTTTCCCGACGAATCATCGTGAAATATTATCTTCTATCCAGCGATATAGAACGCTCCAGAACTGAAATGAGTTCTTGGTAAAACAGGAGCAGGATTCCTCGATAATGCGTTCGTACCATTTTAATCTTTATTGCGTTCAAGTATAGCAAGTGACGAGGAAACCAGTTTTAAAGAAAAAACGGATAGACGCACGATGTGAACCATAAAATGTGTATGGTAACCTCGAGACAGTGTAAACCAGCTTTTTCGTTCGAAAAATGAAGGTTTTATCTCGTTGAGCGATTGAAAAAGTCGAGATGTATTGGCTAAAAATTTATAAATGAAAGAAGATTTTCCTTCAAGTTTTATAATCGATTCAAATTTCGACATAATGTGAGAGAGAGGCGGCGATTATGCGAAAAGCGTACAATACCTGCAATAATAATGAAGTCATTGTATTCGCATCGATAAATTTTGTATCCAAGGATTCAGTTCAATCTCTGAGATTGACCTGATATCTGGAATAATTGTAATGCAATCTAGTACGACATAGATACTTTGAAAAAAATAAAAAAAATACATAGATATTTGAATCGATACATTCTATAAGTTAATAAGTTAAAGATGATGAGCTTCGTTCGAATCTAGATTTTCAATGAAAATTTGTTTTAAATATCGTTTTAAATATCAATGAACCGAAGAAATACTTTACTAAGTGAATAATCAAATATCAATTCGTATAATTATTAAGACTCGTTGCAAAGAAATTAATGTCCATCAACACTCAAAGAGCTTAATTAATAAGAACGTCAATTTATTAAGATCTCGTGGATTAATTTGTATTGTAACTACATATATGTATGTAAATAAATAAGTAAATGATATATGTATATCGCGCTCTTTAAATATTATACCGATGATTCTTTCCCTTACAGAATTAGGAGAGTTACATATATTTCAATTTATTTGTCAATGTATGTCATTTAAATTTTAACCAAAGAAAATTTTATAAATAAATATAAATGTGTATAATAAAAAATTTTCCTATACAATGTATGAAATAGAATTAATATTAAATACAATATGTAATATAGATCGACGTACCATAAATGTTGGTTTGTGTATTCTTCATATCACTGCCTGGTTGCGCAGCTATTTTGTATCTTTGCGATTCGTTCACGTTTTATATTCGTTAATTGTGTGTTATCTGTAACATACGAACGATGAATATTTGAAAATGTGTTTTTTATTATGCATAACTGATAATCGTTTAATAAATATTCCGAAATATTTCGATATTCGTTCCAAAATTATTCGATAAATTGTTCGAAAATAATCAATTTTGATACATCGATAAATAATATAGATATTATTATAGATAAATATGCATCGTATCGATTTGTGTGTTATCCGTAATCGATAATTTTCGATCGAATTATTTTATTTTTTTTCAATTAACTTTCATCTTCACATTACTCCATGATATTTTAAATTCATTTATTATTTGAAAGAAAAGGAAGAAAAATACACGAACGTTACATTTATATGAGTAAAAATTTCATCTCAATAAGAAACATTAATTTCGATGATCTAGGACTATCTAAACATTATACGATCTAATAAATACATAAATACCCGTCGTCTTCACTTGGTATAATCATCGCGGATCGCATAAACGTGTAATCGAACGTTGAACAATTATCAAAGATGCATATGATGGATATGTAGACGAAATGTAACGCTAAATTCATGTTTGGGATTTCAGACATGGCGCCGAGAATCGTTGTCGAGACAATGCGAGACTCCGGTCAGAAGGACAGGATGTTATTGACCCATGGTCGTGGCAGAGTCGGAGTCGTGACAGAAGGAAAGGAAAAGCAAAATGAGAACGGTCAATGTTGGTATGTACAGAGTGAGGCGAGGCAAAGAAAATCTCGAATACCTGCGCGATCCTTCGAGAATGCGGCTCCAGTTATTATATACGATTCGCATTACCGTTATACACGTGTCGTAGGATTGAGGGACAATTTGCCTTGAACCGTTTCAACTTACTATCGTTAGTCAACCTTGTGCAATATTAGTCGTACATTGATTTATCTCATTGCGAAAAACACGAGATTTTATCGAGTTGCAAAATATTTTGATATGCCAATGCATCAGAGCAATGATGATGATGCAATTACGGAAAACGAAATGTATATAAAGTATACGAATCACATAATCAAATACTTTCTTCTTTCCATCGATTTTTATTTTTATTTTTTCAAACGCAGGAAAGATTTCTTCTTTCTAAAAGAGATACGAATAATCTGAATTCGAGAACATGAAACTTTCAAAAATTATATTTTTTAAAACCAAAAACATTGTATTTTTTTACAAATAGACATATATATATATATATATATATATATATATTTTTTTTCTTTGTTTATAGTATTGAGAATGAAAATCATTTATATTCATTTAATATATATAATATATATATTATATATATAATATATATATAATATATTATATTAATATATTATATATAATATATATAATCATTTAATCACTTATTCCATTTTTAAAATGGATACTATTGCAAGATATTATTGTTATTGTTCGCAAAGAATGATTTATGGAATTTAAAGAACAAGAATTTAGAAACTTAAATAAATTTAACAAAGAATTTTTATTCTTTCTTTAAACTGTCTTTATAAGTCTCTTGAATTTTTTTGTAATTGTTCTTTTAAAAGCTTTGTCTCTCTCTCTCTTTCTTTTTCTCTATATATATATTGAAAACTGGCTTGAGTTGTTCCCATCGGCCCTTTTTAATCCCTCGTCTGCTAGGTAGAAATTTCTTCAGGTAAAAGAATATTCGACAAAGAATTGTGTATATTTCCTTTCTTATGGTTCTTGGTTTTACATTATTTACAATTTCACCATCTTTCTTACAATTAACATTATCTAACATAATAAAGCTAGCGATATCATAGATACAATATCCGAAATAATATTCATTCATCGATCTCGAAAATTTTATTTATATATTAAATGTATTATCTTATCTTTAGTTTTTATAATTTATAATCATTTCGCAAGAATATTTTCTTTTCATATATAATATAATAATAAATGATATTTATTCAATGAATTTGACTCGATAATGTAAAAAAATTATAAAATTAAGAATTTCTTTTCTATCTAAAATCCAAACTATTAAGCGTTAGATGGAAGATATTTTTTATTTTTTTTAAAAGATACTATATAATACTAAATAATATAATAATAATCAAAAATATCGTGACATGTGATTCTTTCAAAATTACCACGGTATTATTATTATTATTGTTGTTGTTGTTGTTGTTGTTGTTATTATTATTATTATTATTATTATTATTATTATTTTAGACATATATATAAATTATAAAAAGCAAATATTTTTCAAACAAATATTTTTGATATAATTCTTGATATCATATACGTATACGCATATAATAAGATATAATACAAAAAATATTTTTCTTATTTCCACATTATTTATGTCATTTCCTTTATTTCGATCTGTTTAGTTTTTTTAATCACTTCGATTCAACGTTTTCAAATTCTATAATAAAAGATTTTATACATAATATATATATCTAATTGTATTTATATATACATAAAGAAAAATTCGTACTGATTTCCCAATCATTACGGTATTAATATTACGTGGATACATTAAGCAACAGATTGAATTATTCTATCAAATTAACGTGGACTAATTTTTTTTAATTATATTATTTACTTAATTAATTAAACTATACGATTATGATTAGAACTCAAAACAATGCTTGAATAAATTCAAGATATGTAATAATAATATTATAATGACAATATTATTTATCGAAAAGTAAAAAATAAACGGAAAATTGAAGAGAAAGGAGAAGAAAATATGTTATATAGAAAAAATAGAAAAAATTAAAATTAATATTTATTTTTAATAAGATATATTTTTTACGCTAAATTTTAATTTCTTTTCTTATTTTTTCTTTTTTTTTTCAAAATTTTACAATTAAATCTAACAAATAACAGAGACACGTATATTGAATAAACTCCCCTCGAAATCGCATAATAAGTTACTAATTGTCGAAAATAATTTGCTCATATAAAAGTAAAAAACATAAATATCTATGTCCAAACAAATATATAATGATAACATATCACAAAGAAATCCATCATTTGTCATTTTGTCGAATCATTTTAAATCGTAAAAACTTAAATATTTTCAATAATATGTTCAATATAAATCCAATACTATGTATATGTAACGATTATGAATAATGTACGCGAGTGAATATTTATCAATGGGAAAGGGAAATGTAGATATGAAAATCTTTAACCTTTAGACGTGAGATTATTATTATTATTATTATTATTATTTTGATTCAATTATTATAAAACAATTTATAATAAAGTAAACTTTTATTTTTAAATCACTCTATCAAATCAAATTTTATTAAAACTAACATATAAATTATTTAAATTTATCTAAAATAGAAAGTAATCGACAGACATTAAATAATAAATAATAATAATCTAACATTAAATAATAATTGTGATATATATATATATATATATATATATATACACATTTATATTTTTTTTTAATTGGTTAAATACAAATGAATGGAAAACATTGAACCGTATAATATTAACTGGTTTCGTAGGTGGTCGATAAAAGTTTCTGGTTTCCAACGTATTATCTACCGGTGAATGTTATACGCGTTTTGCAATGATTAAACCGTATCGTAAAACTAAACGAAAACTTATTGAAATATTGCGTAAAATCATTTAAACCGTTTAATATATTTCAAATTATCGGGTATGAAACTTTTAATACGACAAATCTATAGATATCATCTATTTACTCGTTACTATTTTTGTCCCGCTTGTTGCTTGACACAAAGCGTCCTGTATCCTTTTCTTGTACCATATGTGAAACACAATCAAGCATTCGTGAATTGAGAATAAGAGACATTGATAGAGGCAAAAGTGCCGACAACGTGTTAAATATATATGATTCAATTGATTGCGATACGAACAAAGAAACTTTAGTCAAATACTACCACCGATGCATCATCTATCTCTTCCCATTCTGATATAAACCAATTTTTTTCTTTTTTTTTTTCTTTCGTTTTTTTCTTCTTTTTTTATAATAAATTCTATTGAATATATTTATGAAAAAATTTTTGATTAATGATTCATTCCTATAAATTTTCCAAACGCTTATATAATTTATATAATTTTCCAAATTTTTTAAAAAACAAAAAAATTACGATCTATGGAAGGAACGAAAATCAGTGTAAGAAATGTAATTAATGTAGCACATTATTTAATTATTTTTTATTTTCCCTCTCGATTTTTGCTTTTTCCTCGATTTTGAAAAAAAATTTCGGTTAAACTAATAAACCATAAAAGATAAAAATTAATGAAAAATGACTAATGAATTTACTATTAGGCATATACTATTGCGTATATAAAAGAAATATTAGAAAATATTTATTTAAGAAAAATCATTGGATAAGAATATAATTTATCGAAATTGAAGGAAAATGAAGAGATATTTTAGGAAAGATTCGTTGATTGTTCAGTTTGAAAAAATGAACGCGATATTGAACTTGATTCATGATTACAGTTTTGGCTACAGTCGCTACAATTGAATCAACTGCGCACATTTTTTGGCCCGTTATTCCGTTTTTAAGATATCACAGAATCATACTTCTTGTCTGAGCTAAAAAAAAAATTATCTAAACATATGTATCTTAGTCAAATGCTACAAGTTGCAATGTTTTCTTACACATAAAAGAAAAAAACAAAAAAAAAGGATTTATCTCCATAATCCAATATATCAATGTAATATACACGCAATTAAAAAATCTTTGTATCAATTAAATTATCATCATCCTATTTCTGTTCTTGTTTCTATAAATTCAATATACATGTATAATACTTATGTATATACGTGTCTATCGATAAAATATTATTCATCTGAAAGAAGTATGTATTTTATTTATTTTATGTTCCTTTTATTTTTATTCCTTTTATATTCTACGTTTATAAAAAAGAATTAGATTTAGGAAATTATCTATTGATATCGTTTATTATATTTTATAATTGTTTGCGTTAAAAATACGAATTATGCAATGATATTGTAAAATTTTGAAATAAAAGTTAGAAAACAAAAATGGTAAAGTTCGCATCGATCCCTCTTCCATTTACGTGTATAAAAATCAAAGTTTTCGTGTTAGCGCACAACAAGCGATTAAAAGCACGCGTAGGCGTCGCAACGTCTTTTTAACGGACACGTGTGTAGATGAAATGATTCATGCAATAATTCCCCAACAGTTGTTAAGATATGACAAGCATTATTAAGACAAGCAATCGATTATTAAAATTTAATGAGATTAAAAATTTGAAATATTTTTAATTCCATGGAAATTTCGCCATAGAATAAATTTAAAGTACAAATTACAATTTTTAAATATTAGAATATTTAATAAAACGAAATAAGACACACCCCATCCGCGAGATGAATGAATAATAAATAACGATATATGATTAATTTAATACGACAAAATGAATAAATTATAATAATATACGTTATCTGACAATAATAAAATATGATAAAATGAAATTAAGATAAAAATAGATAAATAACACGATTATATTATATTATTATATTATATTATATTATATATATATATATATATATATATATATATATATATATATATATATATATATTTACACAATATTTAAAAATTATTTATTTAATTTTTTTCGAATTATGGTAAACCGCATATAATAAAATAGCATATAATATAACGTGAATTTTTTTTTTTAATCAATCATTCTACATATTAATACCTATATTAAATGGATTATGTCAAATGTTATATTTATATACATCAAATAGATAAATAACGTTATCTTTATTACAATTATTTTTCTTTTCTCGGTGATTAAGAGAATTTGAACGATCGTTCGAGTTCCGATAAGACGATTAATAATTTTCAAGTAAACTCTCCGTTTAGTTTCGATCTTGCATCGAGTTTGAATTCGTTCTAATCAGTAGATTATACAATTTATAACGATAGACGCGTTACACGGAAATAAATTTCGTTGCTACATAGTCGTGTAGCATGAAGCCGTGAATTTGAATCAACAGAGCTCCTTCTCTGGAAATCTTTACTTTACCTAATATTATCTAATATTTTTAGCAAATATATACGAATGATTCGATTCTAATGCAAATATTTGTATTAAGAAATAAATTTAATTTTAATAGAGATGATTAAAATAGAGATATATATGAATTCCATATACATATATAAAAAAAAAAAATAATTCATTCTTATTTTTCAAGTTTTCATAAAAAAATTTTTTATTTCAAAAATATGATTGATCGTTTGTTTCAAAAAGAAAAAATTCGATAAAAATAAAATAGAAAATAAGGAAAACAAGAAAAAAAAGAAGAAGAAAAGATAGAAGAAATTTTGTTGAAATGGATATTAAATTTAATTTATAAATCGAGGGAAAAACACGACATAATTCTTACCTCTTTCTTAGGCCGAAAACACCGAACAGATGTTTGCCGAGATCTCTATCTTTATCGCTCAACTTGTGCGTGTCTCGTCACGCTTTCTCGTCGAGAGATCTCGTGCGTCGAGCACGTTGCTACCTCAAAACAAGCACACGATTGTTTCTCGTTTTCGATCGTATCGATTCTCACCAATTCAAAATCTTTTCGATAATTTACATTACATTTATCGAAGAAGGATCGTTTTTCAAAAATTTTTGAAACGAAATTATGCAAACTTACGCGATAGCGAAGAAAGATTTCGATTAAAAAATTAAAATGTAATTAATTATAATCGATATCCTCGGGATACGATATCACGGAATAACGTAATAACGTAAAAAAGGATTTCGAGAGAAAAGAATGAAAAAAAAAAAAATAAGAAAAGGAAATAAAGATTTTTGAATAGAAGAGCGAAAATTAAAAATCGGAGAAAAAAATGATGATTGGTTATGGTAAAAATTAATATGGTTTTCGAAAAATATTGTCCGTCTTTAAATATGTCTTTTACGTTGGAACACAGCGTCGATCTCACGCGTCGTGCGGGAGCTACAGCGATCAACTAAAATGCGAGGGAAGCGTTCGGTTGTGCGAGGCCTAACTTTAACGTCGGTTCTCGTCGATCCCGTTCCCCCTCACGTTTCTCAACCATTTCTGGCTAGGCAAGGGAGAAGATGGGATGTGCTGCAGGTAACCACGGTCATTGCAACCAACCTGTTACACGTTTTTCATTTAAAATCGCCTACGGAGATCTAAAAATAGATATATTTATATTTCCATTTATATTTTCGATTCGAAAGAACAACAGAATATCATCAAAAAAAAATTATTTTCAACGACACAAGAACTAAACATATATCTGTTAATTATAATTTAAAGAAATGAGAATATTATTTGAATGAGAATATATATTTTCGTTCAAATATGCCAAATATACATATATGATACATAATAATAACATATATGAAATAAGTTTTATCATAAAATGATTAGATAAAAAGATGAATTAAAATTAGATGTAAGATATCTTCAACGGAAAATTCAATGGAAAATTCAAAAGACTAAAATTAATTTACTGATAAAATTTATTTGAAAACAAAACTACCCAATGTAACGTGTTTTCAACTTAATATCTCTCTTATACAGCGTATAAAATCTATAGAATCAATGAAATTTCAATCTATGCAAGTAAGTATATGATATATACTATATATCTATGTGTATCTATGTGCGTTACAAAAGAAATGGAAACATGAAAAGATTCGATCCTTCTGAACGATCGATTATTTCGATTATTAAAAATTTATTTTTGCAACGATTAAATAATTCTAATATATCGCTGACAATATCGTCAATAAATTGCAATTTATAGTCGTAGAATGAATGATTGCTTGTCATAATTGTATGTATACATCGTGTTAAAATATTGATCAATATTGGAGATTCTTCAATCAGTGGTAAGATTTTATGAAAAATTTAATATTGTATAATCTTCTTCAATAGTTTTAATATATTCTTGATTAATCGTAATTTTCAAATTTTCTTTTTATTTTTTCGGAATATTGGCAGATAGTTTATATCTTTCTTTTGTATTTGTTTTTTTGCTTTTTTTGTTTCATTGCGTTGTGTTTAACATCGATTAAGTAGATAAGAGATTAAAAAAATCTTATATAATCCTCTTAACAATCATTATACAATATAAAATTGTGACAATTTTATTTTAACAATAACACATAATCGAAAAAACAAATTGATAATATTAATAATCGCAAAATATAAGGAAATGTAGGAATAAATGATGATCCATTTTCCTAAATGATTTTTTAATGCTTTAATTATATTTATATATTATATTATATATTATATATATATATATATATATATATATATATATATTATATATATATTATATATATCGAATTACAATCAATTAAATAATAAGTGTAAATGTTAAAAATTTTAATGTTAAAATTATAAATAATTTGTCTAAGTTATAAATAAATTATTAAGTTAGCATTTTTTTTTTCTTTTTTTCTTCAATTTTCAATCAAATTTTTCTAATAATTTATATTCTAAAACGGAAATATTTTCGAAAAATCTACTTTTGAATATGTCGGTATATCTATTTTTAAACTTTAGTTCAAAATAAAGAAAAGATAACATTGTTAATTATTTAATTCGTTGTTGCGCATCTTTTTTTTTTTTACTTTTTCGAATATAAATGGAAGATAAGATAAGAAAAATGAGAGATATGTAAAATTTATCTCTTGGCTAAATTAAAAAGTAGTTAGTAAGAAAAAATAATAAAATAAAATTAATATTTTTCATATTAAATATAAAAGTGTATTTCTTAATTCATATTCTAATTCTAATAATAAATTAAAAATTAAGCAGAATATTTTTTAAATAAAAATAATGTTTATATAAAATGAAAAGAGAGAATAAAATTATTTATATTAAATATCTACATTTGAAAGTATTAAAATCGTAATATATGATTGTCTCCTTCTGAGAATAAAAACTTGTAGCGTTAAATTAATCGTAACAAAAGTTTAATGACCCGCAAAGTTGAAAAATTTGCCTTAAGTAGGATGCGAGTTAATGTAATAACTCTCGAATTGCCACTGTTTAAATGTCCTCGTAATCACCGCCAAGTTGTTTAGTGCAAATTGACAAATGCTGTCCGTTCCTCTAACGTTTGTCAGAAAATAGAAAAAAATACAACGCCCCCATTTTTTTTTAAAAACAGTATGCTGAACTTTATACTATTACTGTTATAATTTTCTTGTAATAATCCAATGATATACATTGAATATAATAACAAAAGATTACATCGAAAGATTATATATTTTTACTATCTTTATTAAACGTAGTTTTATCCTTTCGTAATAATAATAATAACTCGTACAAAGTGCATCAAAATATGAAACTATCTCGTTCCGGAAACGAGAAGAAGAGATTAAGATTAGTAAACAGAATGAAAGAAGAGATTAAGATTAGTAAAGAGATTAAGATTAGTATCTATAATAAAGTCTATAAAATCCTGTTTCTCTTGTAAATCACTTTTAATTAAGATATTTAATGATTGCTAAAATACGCATGTAGTATATATGTGGAAAATAAATTTATTCATCGTTAAATAAGAAAATAAATCGATCAATGATATCAACTATTCATCGTATATATTTCGAAAAGTTGCGTATAAATTGGCAACAAATATCGATATCTTTATTCCTTAACATATTCCTTAAATACATCCTTAATAATTTGAGATGAACTTTTTTATTTTGTAACGTTCATATTGATTCATTTTGATTAATCTTTATTCAGAAACGTTTCAAGTCCTCCATTTAATAGCCTTGTTAACCCAATTTAATAACTTAACAAGTGTCTACGAGATACGAAGATATGAAAAGATACGAGAAAGATTCAAGATAAAGAAAGAATTCGCAAAGATATTATGCTCATCTTACGCTATTAAAAAATAAATAAATAAATAAAATTACGGAAATAAATTCAAGCGATTCGTTTAATTCTGTCCGTAAGTGCGTAACGATTGTTTGCGACACGCGTTTTGATGCATGTTTTCCATTTTGAAACATACAAAAAAGACTTAACATATATCTATATAAATACTTGTATGTATATATCTGATAGATAAGTAGCAATTAAAATGAAACGATATGCGCGTAAAATTTGAATGATCGTTCATTGAAATTCTCAAGGATTTCTCATTTATATAAAAAAAATTATTAGTTGGTGTAACTTTACCACAATAATACGTAATTTTCAAGGATTCTACAATTAATATTTTTTTACAATTATCAGCATTTACAACAAGGTAAATTAAACTTATAATATAAAAATACAATTGATATAAAATTAATGCGATATCTAAAACAATCATGATTGGAAAATTAAAGAAAACATGTTTAGTAATTATTTTTTTTCAAATTCATGATATCGTAAAATTATTGAAAATAATATGATATCGTAAAACTTTATATCACGATTATAGTCAAACGGAAATCTTTTATTCGAAAATAATTAATTTTATTTTTATTTTTAATCTTTGAATTTCTTCGTTCGTAAGTTCGTTTAGAAATTGATTCTCGAATTTGTATACAAAAGCAAACGCGATACGTACCGTACTTATATTAGATTAGTTACTTAAATGCTTAGACATGAATCGAAAATGAAAGTGTCGAAATACAAGAATACGAGACTCGGTTCCACTAGCCCACTTTTATCGACCTCAATTTCTCTCATCTACATCTAGTGTCCACGACCGACTCGAGCGTTTAGTTTTCACTTTCGCTATCGGATGCCGTTGTCTTGACCTGATCAAATTGAGATCCCTATTAATCCAACTTATAATATATAATATATAATCTCCAATGAGTCTCTCTCTCTCTCTCTCTCTCTCTCTCTCTCTCTCTCTCTCTCTCTCTCTCTCTCTCTCTCTCTCTCTCTCTCTACCATTATCTCTCTCTCTCCCTCTCTCTCTCTCTCTCTCTCTCTCTCTCTCTCTCTCTCTCTCTCTCTCTCTCTCTCTCTCTCTCTCTCTCTCTCTCTCTCTCTCTCTCTCTCTCTCTCTCTCTCTCTCTCTCTCTCTCTCTCTCTCTCTCTCTCTCTCTCTCTCTCTCTCTCTCTCTCTCTCTCTCTCTCTCTCTCTCTCTCTCTCTCTCTCTCTCTCTCTCTCTCTCTCTCTCTCTCTCTCTCTCTCTCTCTCTCTCTCTCTCTCTCTCTCTCTCTCTCTCTCTCTCTCTCTCTCTCTCTCTCTCTCTCTCTCTCTCTCTCTCCCTCCCCCCAATCTTAAGGGAAGTAAAATATCCTGGATCAAAATTCACATATTTTATACATTTTATAGCTTCCTGACATAACTTTTTCACGACAGCTTTCGATTTCTACCATTTTCAATAATTTTTTGAATCATGATAAAAATAATATTACATTAAATACGAGATTAATATAAAAAAATAACAAAATTATGAAAAAAATAATTTTACAATAATCGAAATAAAGCATGTATTTTATAAAGCATTTATATTTTACATTGTAGATGGACTTTTTCTTAAAATTTCATTAATTTCATTTTTGAAATTAAAAATTAATTGAAAAAAATTTATTGATAATAATTATAATTATTTATATTATATTTATAATTATTTATATTATAGTTTCAAAAAAAACGAAATAATACGAAGTGATATTATTTCCCTTAAATATTATAGGCGTAAAATATGTTGGTGCTAATTCTATTAGCCGAAATTCAATTATCCTTATATTTTGACTTTCTTGATATATATATTTTGAATCTGAAATTTTGAAAAGAAATATGAATCTACAAAGATTTTATGAATTGTCTCTATAGAAATACCTGTATATATATTTATAGAATCAATTATACATCTAAGTAAATTCTTTAAATTTTCTAAATTTCTCTATTATTTTTATATCTATAATATATACTTCTATATACCATATTAGATACTACTATGAATATTCATATAGATATCTTAAATTAATTTTCAATCGATAATTTTTCCAACTGGCAATAAGAATTGTCTGATTATTATAAAAAATGTCTCGTTTCTTTATTTCATGAATATATTAATAATTATTAAAAAATGTTTATAAAATATTAGTTATCAGTTTCGCAAGTATTATTTAGTATTTAGTAATCAAGTTGTGGAAAAAAATGAATAATTATTTTCAATGAAATAATTCTATCTATCAATGTCGTAAATATAATAGAATTATGAAATATCTATTTTATGAAATATCTATTTATAGTTAACAAAAATTAAAAATGTTTTTATTATTACATCCTCGTAATAAATTCTATTTAACAGATTTCATCATTGGCCTAATGAGTATTATCTATCTGAGAAAGATTTTGATTTCGTTTCTTTTTTTAATGCGTAACAATTGTTTACAATTCGTCATATTCGGAGTATTACATGAGAAATGAGATGAATCATTATAATAATAGCTATAAATTTTATACGATAAGAGAAAATTATCTGAAAGCAACGATATAAAAGGACGAAAAATTTAATGGAACAGTAAAAAGTAAGAACAAGTGTCGTCGAAGAAGATTTGTGTATAAAAGTTTGAAGAAAATGAAAGGTAATTTAATAAGAAATTAAGTATATGTACTTAATAAATGAAAAGTATAAATATTTTAAATTAAATTTAAATTTTAAAATGAAAAAATAGAATCCCGAATAAAAAAAAATCTTTCGTTTACGATTAAAAAATATTAATCGTATCTTTGTGTTGTTTGTTATAAGATATATATATATTATTCGATTCATTGATTCATTGATTAATTAACAGGTATCATTACCATTTTGCTCATCTTTTCCATTGATGCTTACACGCATGGCGCTCCTATCGACGAATCGGAATGGGTGTTCGCGATCGGAAAACTCGGAAGGGAAGGAAACTCGAAGGAGAAGAATCCATTTATTTGGATGCACAATTCTGAACGGAAAAGAAATGGATCGAACGTGGAATATCTACAATGGCTCGTGAAAAATTGGAAAGATAACGGCGAGAAGAATAGAAAGAAAGATAGGGAGAAATCTTTTGTTTCTTTAAATTTATCACAATTAAAAAATAACTCTGATTCTTTCGATACCAGCTTTGATTCTGAACAAATAAAATTGAGAATTTTATCTGATAAGAAGAAATGGAATTCCGTGGGGATAAATTCGAATGAAGAGCAGGAGGAGGAAGAAGAAGAGGAAGAATCTATGGAAAAAATGTCTGAGTTAAGTATTCGCAAAAAAAAATATTCCAACGAAAAAGATTCTCGTGAAAGAAATTCTGATAAAAATGATCATCATGAAAATAATAATTTTTCCGAATCGTGGAATATGACGGATGAAACTGATTCGAATTCGTCTGAAAAATCAAATAAATATTTCGATTCGAGAGAAAAAAAGAGGAAACGTGATTCAGAGGAATACGATAGTCGCAAAAGTTCGAGTTCTGGTTCCAGTTCGTGGGAATTTGATAGCAATGAGGAAAAATTCAATAATTATTTAAAAGATTTGTTAAAGGAAAACCAACATTATAAGGAAATAACCGAAATGTTGAAAAATTACAAAACAAATGTTTATTACGAGAAATTGTACGAATGGAATAAAGTCAAGTATCTGGAATGGAGAAAAAATATAAAATTGAAGAATAAAATATTGAACGAAAAGGAAAATTTAAGTATGGAGATATTAAGGAGAATTTGTAACGCATCGATCAACATTAAACGTAAAGAAAATCGATTAAAAGACTGCATAGGATCTTACATATCTACGAAGGATGAATTTAATTTTACAACGGATTTATCGTTGGTCCATTTTCAAGATATGGATATTAAAACAGGTAAGATGTTTATTAGATTTTGTTTCATAACTGCACAAATATAATCGATCGTTTGATGTTTCGATAGATGGTGAAGAATTGTCTCCTAACAAAAGTTCCGATAATGGACATGTACATACAACCAAAGGAATGAAAAATTCTTCGACAAACGAAGAAAAATCTTTTCATAATGGAAACAGAGATGAAACTATTGACGGTGAACAAAAAGAAAAAGAACAACAACAACAAGAAACAAAGTCTGGTTCGCGAAAAAATAAAATAGATAACGATAAAAAGCCAACAGATCGAAATCTTGATAATTTAACACAATTAATATGGTCTTCGCAGATTGGGACAGAAGAAAGAACACAAATAGCGAAAGATGGAAACTTGACAAATTTTGAAAACGATACGAATAGATCGGAAGAATCGAATATAATTTGGAGTACAACTCCTCGTAAATATTTACAAACCGAATCTTCTGAAGCATCGAAAAATCGATCAACGATTTTCGAAGTATCGATTTCGAATAATGATCGAAACAACGATTTGGATAAGAGTACAGTACCGAGCAATAATGGAAATGAATATATACGACAATTCGACAAAACCGAGTCAAATGGATCAGAGGATTTAAATATTAATGAATCCACGGTGATTTCGACAAATCAACAAACAATTTCCCGATCAACTTCACGAATTGAAGCTTCTACGATATGGACGAAAGATGGACCATCTACAATATCAAGTATCAAATTCGAAAGAATTGATAACAACAATAATTTTACTACATCCAGCGATATTAACTTTACAATTGCAACAAGCAACGATATAAGTAATAATGAATCGTTCAATGGCGATAATAACGTACAGCGAAATCCTAGTTCCGATAAGTCTAACGAATTAAGAAATGAAGAAACGATAGAAGCATCGAGTAGGATACCAGATGCATCATCATTATCATCTGTATATCAAACAGAAAATTCTCAAGTAGCAACTTCAACGATATCTATAGATGCGAATAACGAGCAAATAGCAACTTCTACTTCGCAAACTCTAAATTCTAGTGATTTTGGAGATCAGATGATGGAAACGTGGAGTCAAGAATTGAGAACAAACTATATCGATAATGTTTCGATTACCGCGAATATTAATATTGAAATCAATACTGTTCGGACTGAGAATGAAACGAATACTGTCGATTTGAATGTAGCGAATACTCAAACAGCTTCAAATTCGACGATAGAAAAAGTAGTATCAACTGAAACTTTAAGCCCTGAATCAAAAATAACATTTATCGATGTATCGAGTAATAATGAAAAAACTGATACGGATAAAGCAAACGGTATTTTAGAAAATAAATCAACTACCGATGCTAATGGATGGACAAGTCTAGGTAACAGCGAATCACCGACTACAAGAGAAGACGAAGAAACGACGATAAATTATCAAACTGATGATTCGATTGTGACAAGAAAAGAAGAGGAAGCTGAAGCGTCAAACTCGCAAACGGAAACAATTTTTCGTGATGATAACAGCAACGAACAGAATGTTAACGTAATTACAGTCGAATCGAATAAAACTTTGATAGAAGATGATAATTTAATTATTAGCGATATTAATGAACAAACAGATTCAATTGTTGAAACGATAAGCGATAATGAATCTACTACGAAAGATGCACAAATAACATCTTTCTTCCAAACTGAAAAGTTTGATATATTCAAAACGGAACGATCGATCGATGATCAATCTAAAACTACCAATCTTCTCAATGTTATCACGAATAATGGAAACAATGAAACTGATGACAATTCCACCAGTATTGACGAATCAATGATTGAAAGAGAAGAAATAACGACACTTTCTTCGGAAAATTTTATCACTACTGAAATAACAACTCAAACAATATCTTCGCAATTACCAGAAATAATTATCGAAAATGGCGATGATATATTTGAAAATAGAAATGATAAGAATATTTCTGAAATTACAACTTTGGAAAATTTACAAATGACATCGTTTTCTATGCAAACTGAAAAATCTAATACAAGTGAAACATCTATCCAAACGGGAATAGATTCAACCGCTTCCACAAATGAAATAGAAGAAGTAGAAGCATTTTCTTCGAATAGTAAAAATTCTACCGTTACGGAAGCAGAATTGACAACTGTAAAATTATCTTCAAAGTTAGAAAATGAATTCGTAACTTTAGAAAATATAGAAACAACATCGTCTTTTCTTCAAACGCTTTCGAGTAAAACTGAAGCAAACGAACCAATCGAAGCATCGAGTACTCGGACTGAAATGATTCTTGTTGATAACAGCACCATTAATATAAACGATAGAACAAACAAAACGAGCAATAATTTGAAAGATAAAGAAAAATCAACTAGTAATATTGATAAAACAGATTCAAATAAATTTACAACTTTGAAAGATATCGAATCTGATTATTCATCCAGTGGATATGATAATACTACAGAAGCGAAAGCTCAAACTGTAGAACTAGAAATAATCGTTTCTGATAGCAATGGCACTAAAACGGATAATTTCATAATCGTTGATAATAGCAATATTTTGGATCTTTTTAATAGCAACGTGAAAATAAATTCCAATGTTAAAGAGCCAAATACACCAATAACGGATACTCAAATATATAACACAGTAATTTCAAAAGCAGTTACATCAGCTGAATTAATTGTAAATTCAAATCCCGAATCTTCTAAATGAAATACCTATAAAGCGGGGATATTGATCCAATTGATCCAACAAATATTGTAAACAAAGTCGATATTGATTAAAATTATAAACTAATACATTACATTGATATGTAAATTGTATTTTAATTATTTTATTTATTTTAAAAGTAATTATTAATTATTTTTAATGTTTTTTCTCAATGATTAAAATCTCTCTCTCTCTCTCTCTCTCTCTCTCTCTCTCTCTCTCTCTCTCTCTATATATATATATATATATATATATATATATTAATTATATTAAATTATATAAAAGTATTGTTAATTTGCGACTAAAACTATTTTATTATTATTAAGAATAAATAATGGAAGATAAATAATTAAAATAATTAAAATTAATATATCTTTTTTGTCGCGTACACAAATATTATTATCAGTTTAAACTACTTTATTATTACATTCGTTTCGTGAAAAAAATATATGATGTATGTACGATACAATAAACAAAGCAAGATAGAGAGATATTGGTATTATCACGAAGCTAGTTGTTGTGATGATCGTAACAGATCGGTGGCGTAACGAGTGTCCATTGTTCACCAACCGGTGGGTAAGTTTCGTGACGGCATGGCAGTCATGCTGAAGCGATCGGTCGGTACAGTGTCCGTGACACGTTCTATATCGGTCAGTGATATCTCGACTTGTCCTCGATCGGGTCAAAGTGCGCATTTACGGCTCTCGAATAAACGCAACCAGTCGTGTCGACAAACTGGAACGACAAACCGCTCTTGCTCCTTTACTTCATTCGATTCAATACGTCCGAACTCGATAATAATCGAATAAATAGTTATTCGCATGCCTGTTGTATTGAATAAAAGGCACACGTCCGAAATGCCGCTATTTGAAATCCAATAAAATAATCGATCGATTTTTGCTCGCTCAGTGAATCTTTAATGAGATCTCGTTTTTTGATTTATTTGAACGAATGCTATCGATGATTTTATTAATTAATGTGTGTTCGGATTGAAGTACAGGTAAGCAGATGGTAGATTATAAGATTTGGTTAACGAGATGTGGCTAGTTTTGTTGACCTTGGCAGTGACGAGTACTCTGGGAGAAGTGGTAAATGTTCATGTGAACAATGTAAGTAATATTTCTTATTTCTTTATTTTCTTTTTATAAAATATATCGATTCGATATAGAATATAATCGAATCGATAGATTTTATTAATTGATACTATTTTGTGAGAAAATTCGAAAAAAGTATTTTTTTTATATATTTTTTTTCTTATATATATATTTGGAATGTGTATATTACGATTATTTTTTTTAAAAAAAGTTTTTAAAACGAAATTTAAACTTTTCACATTTAATCTTAATAATAAATATAATAAGAATTATTAATAATTGAAACTGAATTATATAATAATGTATTTTTGATATCAGCTCTTTCGGTATATTTCTTATTCGTCATTTGATATCGATCAATTAGTTACATTTAAAATATTTTATTAAAATAAAATTTAACGAGTATATACGTACGTATAACGTTATATACATATATATATATATATATATTGAAATTAGCGTAATAATAATAATCTTTCATAGAAAAGATTTAAAAAAAAGTCGTCAAATTTTCATCAGATTTTCATCGTTCGTAAATACTTGCAGATTTAATCGATTAATCGATCGAATCTATTACAAAATTTGCAATTTCAGAATACGCAATGGAAATTCGGATTCGAAGTCGATTACGAGAACGATCGTTTTCTATTGGATGGAAAACCTTTTCGATACGTTTCCGGCAGTTTTCACTATTTTCGAACTCCTAGGCAATATTGGAGAGATCGTTTCAAAAAAATTAGAGCGGCCGGATTAAATGCCGTTTCAACGTAAGTTATTTTTCTCACGTTTTCAAAAACTTTCAACGATTCGTTCAATTATTTCACGTTTTTGAAAATGACGAGAACAAACTATATGATAAATCATGTGATATATATTTCTTTTTAAAAATCGCTATTCGCTTTATATATGTGATTATTTAACTTATATTTAATATATCCTGATATATATCGCATCGGAAAAATTATCTTTTTAATTGGTTTTCTTCAATCTATCGATCTCCTATCCTTCTTCAACGAAACAATATTGTCGATAATATATTTATATAACTTTTTATAAAATTTAATAGATTTAATAGATTTGTCATATATTTTCGCACAAGAATTTTTGGATTTAGATGTTGTTTCTTTTTTTCAAACTAAATATCATATCGGATGAAAAGAATTGGACTCGATTATCACGTTTCCCTCGTCTTCGTTTAGTTTTCACAATTTTGTCTACAGTTACGTGGAATGGAGTCTTCATCAACCGAGTGAAAATGAATGGTATTGGACGGGTAATGCGGATTTAGTAGAATTTTTAAACATTGCTCAAGAAGAAGATTTGTTCGTTCTTTTGAGACCAGGCCCTTATATTTGCGCGGAGCGAGATTTTGCAAGTATTTCATTGAAATTATTTATATCTTACTTAAATCAAAAGAATTTGCGTACGATATAATTTGAATATACAATATATACACATTATTATATATTAATAATATTTATAATTTTAAGAAATAATTTTTATCAACGATGAATCGATTTTTAAAAATGATTTCTTCGTATTATTCTTATGATATTTATAGTACATATTCATTTAGGGTGGTCTTCCTTACTGGTTAATGACACGAGTACCAGATATAAAATTACGTACAAACGATCCACGTAAGAATTTTTAATTCTGAATTTATTTATTCCAATTCCAATAAATATTTACTCCCTTGAAAATTTATTTTTACCATCGTAATGTTTCTTTCGTTTTCTAGGATACATGAAATATGTGGAAACATATTTAAATGAAGTATTTAAAAGAGTTATTCCCTATCTCAGAGGAAATGGAGGACCTATAATAATGGTTCAGGTAGTGAATACTAAATAAATGGAATATCTTTCTTTTCTTTTTTTTATTTCTAATATCGATAATGTTTTCACAATTATCTGTCTAAGAAAAATGTAAATTTATTTCTCTTTTTTTTAAAAATTTAATTTCATTTATATTTAACGACATTAGAAAATTAAAACATTTTGCGAAATAAAATATTTTCACATGGAAAAAATATATTGTTACATATTTGAAATCGATCAACTGCAAATTCAATGATAAGAATAAAATATTATAAATTGTTTATCAATATTATATTAATAATCGAATTTTGATAATGTCTTAGGTGGAAAATGAATACGGAAGTTACTCGTGCGATAAAGAATATTTACATCGTCTGAGAGATATAATGAAACGGAAAATTGGTACAAAGGCGCTTTTATATACAACAGATGGATCAAATATAAATATGTTGAATTGTGGTTCTATATCAGGTGTTTATACAACTATCGATTTTGGAACTAATGCGAACGTGACAAAAAGTTTTGAAATAATGCGTCTGTATCAACCGCGAGTAAGTAATTGAACGATCGATAATTGAAACAATTTTTAATTTGAAAAATTAGAAACGTATCTATACGTTTCTAACAAAACTTACATATAGAAATCGCAAATGTAATGTAAAATTGTTATATATATTATATCAAAATGAAAATATTTTTCTTCAAGTTTATTGTTAAAGACGTTTATTATTAAAGAATATCAAGTTATTGCATTATGTAAGATCATAAAGATCGTAAGACAATCGCACACACACACACACACACGAAATATACGTAATTGGGATACGTAATTGTTGTGTGTCGCATATTTTAAATAAAATAAAGTATAATAATATTATTAAAAAATATTGTCGAAAAAAACAAAAGAATAAAATATAATTATAACGATTATTAAAATTATTTAAAATGATTAATTTTATTTTTTTTTTTTAGGGCCCATTAGTAAATTCGGAATTTTATCCTGGATGGTTGACACATTGGCAAGAACCATTTCAAAGAGTAAATGTTACATTAGTTGCAAAAACTTTAAATCAAATGCTGTCTTTGGGTGCTTCTGTTAATATTTATATGTTTTATGGTGGAACGAATTTTGGTTACACTGCTGGTTAGTAAATCTTTCCTAAGATTTTATTCTGAACTCTTATTTGCAAAATTTTGTTTAAAAATAACGTTTAAATAGCAACACGCAAAAAAATTTAATTTATTTTATTATCGAAATTTCATTATCAAAATATTCAACCAAGATATTGAAATAAAAAAAATATTAATAAAAAGTTGGATAAACAATGATTAAAAATTTCTTTTATGAATATTGTAAGATATGTTATATTTGTGCAATTTAAAATGTTTGCCTTTTTAAAAATCATTCGTATCTCAAAATCATAATCCGATCAGAAACATATAATTCATTACATATAATCATTATATGAATAGAGAATATCTTGCAAAATGTATATAATCTATCCGTGAAAAGATACTTAAATCTAATAACATATATAAAATTATAATATAAACAAATATGTATAAATTTTAAATATAATATATAAATATAATTTTCGATTGCTTTGTAATAGTTTTTATAATCTTTATAATAATGATTTTATGAATTAAGATTAAGATTAAATAAATTGATCTTAGATTCAAGATTACGTCGTACATTACTGTGCAACGATATAAATACTATATTTTGCAAGACATTTTATACTATAATCCATGTATATATATGTATTGATTTAACGTTAAGTATTAAACGTACGATTCCATAGGTGCTAATGGTGGCGAAAATGCATATAATCCACAACTTACTTCCTATGATTATGACGCTCCGTTAACCGAAGCTGGTGATCCAACATCAAAATATTTCGAGATTCGGAATATCGTATCTAAGGTACTTATGTTTTTTAATCTTTAATTATATTTTGTTCTTAAAAAATTATTACATATAATATATACTTATTATATACTCACACACACACACACGCATACGCACGCACGCACGTACGCACGCACATATATATTTATTATAGTATTTGCCACTGCCAAACGTGTCACTTCCAACAGTGTCTCCGAAAGGAGATTACGGTTCGATTCTATTGTCGCCAATCCTGAAATTATTCGAACCTCAAGGTCGACAATTATTCGGAACAATTATCGTCCAAGGATCGCATCCACTAACGTTCGAAGCGTTGGGATTATCTCATTGGTTGGTATTGTACGAGACTGACATAATACATAGCCCTAAGGATCCTGCGATTCTGCACGCAAAAGTTCGAGATAGAGCATTAGTCTATGTAGATGATCACTTGGTTGGAACTTTAAGTCGTACCAGTAACATCTATCATTTGAGTATAGAGGAGCCTTATGGACAAAAACTGAAATTATTGATCGAGAATCAAGGAAGATTAAATTATGGAAATGGACTTCGTGATTTTAAGGTCTCTATCTCTTTTTTTTAATAAGTAAAAACAAACAGTAAAAGTATAATATAAATTATAAGCTTCATTTATTGAATATTTTTCATTTACTAGGGAGTCACAAATGTATCTCTAAACAATATTCCCCTTGGACCTTGGAGAATGACTGGATTTTTGCTGGACAGCGTCAACCCGCTTATTAACGTCAATTCCAACATATCCGTAAGCGGAACTCTTCATGATGGTCCAGTCATACTTCGAGGAACTTTTTCGATCTCTGACCAACCGATGGACACGTATTTAAACACTGATGGTTGGGGCAAAGGAGTTGCTTTCGTGAATGGACACAATTTAGGTCGATACTGGCCGTTGGTTGGTCCTCAAATAACTCTTTATATTCCTGCATCTTTTTTAAGAATAGGCGAAAATGAGATAGTGTTAGTCGAATTGGAATACGTACCAAGCAGCGAGAAAATTAAATTGCAAAAGGAACCGATACTCGACTTCGGTCAATATTCAAATAACGGAGATAATTCGAATGATATACGTGTTTTGGTTTGATCGATTTTTAATCTCCTTTCTTTTTCTTTAAAATATTATTCAAACTATCTATATTATTGTTTAATGAGAAACTGTGCGAACATAAATAAACAAATAAATAAATAAATAAATGAAAAATACCATTACATTTTATATCATCTCTAAAGTATGATACTTCTTAATGAATATTATTATCATGCGCATACCTTATTTTATCCTTATTATTGTTATTTAAGGAGAATTAAAATTAACGATATAATAATTAATTAACGATAATGATACAGTTTTAAACGCGACATTATAATTTTATTATATTTGTTAGTACAATTTATATAATAAATAAAATTTACTCGCATATATCTTATTTTATCTTTCGCTTCAAATGATTCATTTTCAATATTTATCACTTTAAAAAACAAATCAATTATTTTATTATATTTTCAATAGTGGAATGGTACCCATGAAGTCCAAGAATAAATTGCGGGAAATTGATTTTTAGTCACTTCTTCGAAAGTAAGTGCAGTTATCGTTGCTTTGTTATTTTCTACGTTTAAACAATTAACGATATTTCGATTTAGTACATTAAAATCGTGTGATCGTAAATTATTCATCATAGAAAATTGTTTTTTGCATATATTACAATGATACGATCGATTTCCTGAAAAGAATAATTAATAATTTCTTTCTAATTTTTCTTTTCTTTTTTATAAAATAATAATTTATTCTAATTTTTAAAAAAATCAATAAAATAGTTGCTTATATTTCTTATATCCGATGTTCAAACGGACCGAGAAGAAATTGGATCGGATTGGTTCGATTCAGCTCGGCTCATATCCCGAAAATATCCGAAAATTTGGGAATTTCAAAGATTTTTAAAAATATCAAATTGCTCTAAAATTTTAAGGAACTAAACAATATTTTTAGAATAAGTCAAATTAAAAGGATAATCCCAAAATTTTCAAAAATTTCATGATATCTAAGAAGTGAGAAATTCCAAATTTTCGGGAATCCTGACAATCTTACCCACAATCACAAAATAATTTCGAGAATTCGAGATCCAATCGAGTTTTCGATCCAACTTGA
Organism: Apis cerana; assembly: GCF_029169275.1. Lineage (NCBI taxonomy): Eukaryota > Metazoa > Arthropoda > Insecta > Hymenoptera > Apidae > Apis > Apis cerana. The sequence goes on along the minus strand of NC_083867.1, from coordinate 7,043,153 downwards.
CATTTTCGAATTCTCGCATGTTTCTAAAAATAGATAAATCTATCTTTTTATTGACTTATTTATTTATTTTATTGACTAATTATTATTCTTTTTTTAATTTGTAAAGTGTTAAAAATCCGTGAAAAATTATAAATACTTGTCATTAATATTTAATTAATATTAATTACCTGCGTGCACTTGCATATGATGATGTAGAGCTCCAGGTTTGCAAAATCCCCGATTACAAACCGAACATCGAATAGGCCAATTACCACTATGAGAATATCCATGGGCCCTTAAATCACCAGGGGTTGGAAAAGAACGATCGCATTCGTTGCATTTATGAGGTTTTTCCTACATATACATATCATGATTGCAAATTGGTAAATTATTATCATTATTATATCAGTTTTAAATATGCTATCTTAATGTCGTTGCCTTATGATATATCATTTATAACAAAAAAAAATAAAAAATGATTTAATTATTATATTTATGATAACATTTCATATAACTAAAGATATTTAATAATTAAAAGAAATACGTATAATAAAATATATATATTAGAAATTACATATATATATATATTATATTCAGATTATAAAAAACAATTATTAATTTTTAAATTGTTAATAAAATTGTGTAGATTGTTTTATATTATAAAATATATATTTATAAAAATAATGTCATCGCAATGTTATATTTCTTTTCTTATTTGAAATTAATATAGTAAATCAACTATTTACTATATATATTTCAACAAAGATATTGGATATCATTTGAAAGGTAAAATAAATTATCTATTAGATTTCTCCCACCGTAATCTATCACCGTTTATTTTACCATTAATTTTACTTATATATAATAAATGATCCACATAATTTATTATTGTAATTAAACGATTTAATATTACCTTTATGTTTTATGCTATTCATAAGATGTTGAAAAATATCTTAACAACTTTAAAATAGCATTAATAAAAACCTTATAATGAGTCATTCGATGATAATATAAATTCGATGAAGCCGTGAAACATTTCCCGCAAATGAGACATTTGTGTGGCCGTTCTCCAGTATGTATTCTAACGTGTGTATTCAACGAACTACTTGTACTGAACATTTTTCCACACACAGTGCAACCATGTGGTTTTTCACCTATTAATCGTGTATAATTTTTCATTCCATTGTAATTCAATTTTATTTCTATAATAACTTACTATTGTTTAAATATTTAAAAAAAATAACTATAAATATAATTATATTCAAATTTTTAAATTATAATTGATCGATATCTGAAGAATTATAAATTAATATTAATTAAATTAATAATAATAAAATTTAATTACACTAACCTGTATGCGTTCGTAGATGCCTTTTAAGCAAAGACGGTCTGTCAAAGTTTTTGCCACACGTTTGACAAGATAAACAAGATTTTTGAAACTTTGATGAATTTAATAAATTTATTTTCCTTTCGGAACTTCGACAGCTCAAATCTAAAGGCATTTCTTGCACTATGTTGCACATTGTTTTATTTAATAATAAAATTACGAAATATAAATCATAATTTATTTTAAAATATATCTTTATTTCAAACAGCGAAGCTCATGTTAATTGATATTCTAACAATTTAAACGATTCATTCAAAATATTTAAGCAATTCATTGCAAAATCGAAATATATATATTACAATATTTTATTAATACAATGTTACAATTTATTTTTATATGTATATATGTATAAAAGTATGTAAGTAATTGAATGAAAAAATTTAACATTCTAACAAATTGGAAAATATTATTTATTCAATTATGTTTGATTCTTACCAGACATTACAAACTTTTTGCAAATTTTCTTTTAAAGACAATTTTATATTTTAAATTTCTTTTAATTAGTTAAAAATTCCATAAAATTTAATACTAAAGATAAAATTTCCCGCACTTCACCAAAGAATCCAAACATGAAGGAGGATAAATTTGAATTAGATGCTTACTACCCCAAACAGATGCTACCGATCACAAGTGAGAAAGAGGGTTGTAACTACGAAGGCGCATGTCGAGAGGCGGTATTTTTTTCTGGAGGGCGGAGTTTGATAAATGCATCTTCTTATAATGTATCTCATCATCTTAATACATTATATATAAGTATTTATTTGCAAACATCTTTTATCATGAATCTACTACAGATATATTTAATATATTAACAACTATGCAATAATACAAAATTGTTTTGAAAAATTTAAAAAAAATACAAAATTGATAATCTTTATTCTTTTTTTTTTTTTTAGTTTTCTTTTTTCAGATATATTCTATTTACTCTTTACGTTAATATCCGTTAATAATTATTTACAAATAATAGGTAATCATAATTAATTGTTTATTATATAGTAAATATTAAAATTGAAATATATAATGAATAATGATCCAAATATAAATACGGGATTAAATATTTTTAAAACACATATGGGATGAAAATATATAAAATGCCTTTTTTTGAAAAGTAAATATTAGTAAATGTAAATATTTTATCGCGTGAAATTTTTATGCCCAAATTAAAGATGATGAAAATTTTTAAATATATAAAAAATTAATATAATATAATGGCATTACGAATATAGTATATTAAATAAAAATAATATATTGTCACTCCATATGATTTCTTCTATTATTCTATAGCGTGAATTGATACGATTCACAAGAATATTAAAATGACATCGCAAATAATACTTTTATCAAATAAAAGTAAAAACCATGCAAAAATTTACTTGTAATATACATTTTTTTTAAAATAATTTAAAAAATAATATTCTTTCATAATGTCCAATAATTTCAATAATCGCATTTATTGTTTATAGTTTTTCTCTATTAAAATATTTCTTATAATAAAATATACTAAGTATTGAGAATATTTAAATAAATAAATGATTTGGAATAACGCTTAATTATCTTAATAGAACGATACGTATTTCAATGGTAACGCTACGTCATGATATTGACAATTTTTCACGGCGTTCTACAAAAGGTGAGATAATTTGTTGTATGGCATTGGGATGCCAAATATGTTCTGCAACGTCATTCCCTCGTTTGTCATCCGAGAGGATATTAACGCTATAGTATCATTGCAAATCGCTTCTTCATCGATTACAATACCAGTAATAACACCTCAATTTATACCATGTATATCGAAATATAACCGTGGAAAATCGATTTTTAAGATGTTTTATTTATTTTACACTTTAAAGAAATTACAAAAAACTTTTAAGATTATAAAATTGGAATAAATTTTAAAAAAATAAGAAAATAAGATTCAATTTCAATATTTATTCTAACGAATAATACATTACAAATCATTATGTTTTTTTATATGATTATATTTATTTTTTATATGATTATAATAAAAATATTTTTTTTCTATTCAATGTAAGTATATATATATATTTATTATATATATTTTATATATATATTATAATTGAATTAAGTAAAGATCATATGAATCAGGATTGAAACATCCATGCGTCTTTTTAACTCATAATATATTTTAAAAAATAATTAAACCAACTTAAATATCATCTTATTTAAGATGAAAATAAATCGTTGTCACTTTTTCATTATTCATATAAATAAATTAGAATTCAAATAAATATTCATAAAAAAGATAAGTGGATAATATTTTAATGCTGTTTTAAAAATAATTATGCATTTCAATTTATATTCACTAATATTCTTTTATTTAATTATTGAAAAAAGTAATCACAGATTCATACTGTATCTGATATTTCCATTTTATCATCTTTCAATTTTTGTTCTTCGATTTTAGGATATTTTTTTGAATTATCAAATTTACTCTCATCTTCGCTCTCTATATCATTTTTTGAGGTTTTTAAATTATTCATTTCTGCATTACACGCGGCAGAATGAGCAGCTTGTGCTTGTGGAGAAGTATCAGATTTTAAAATTTCACGCAATGCCATAGTTGCGTATGTAGAAGGTTTCAAAGACATTTGTATTATTATAGCTTTGAATCTTCCATCTGAAAAATTAAAAAATATCAGAAACATTTATTACACTTTTCATTTGTATTAATATTATGTATCTATTATATATTAAAAAATTATAAGTAAAAATATAAATCATCGTTATACTTGGATCATCTTTTGGAGGTGATGATTTTCTCATTTCATCAATATCGCACATAATAAGATCGCTATGCTTCTCTGTATAATGCATAATTTTCCAAGATAAATTTGAAGGAATTTCTAATATTTTTCTATAAGCACCTCCTAAACTATATTTTCTGAAATTGAATGTTATTGAATATTATAAATTATACAAAATATAATATTATTAAATAATAGTATTAATAAATATTTAAAATTTATTCATAATAATTTATTACTTATTCTTCTGTCTCAAATCGGTAGTTAACCCGTCTTTTGCTAAAAATTCATCGAACCATGGCTTGGCATAAGGTGGATATGTAACTCTCCAACCAACCTGTGGCATTAATACATCTGCCAAAGTATAATTTGATAAATCATTTTCTTCGAGTACTTTTACCGGTGGTAGATTACTTAAAATTTCACTTTGTTTTTCATTCTCATCAATTTTAAGACAACATTCTGCAGCATTCGTTACTTCTTTAATTGAAGTATTTGGTGATTTTTCTAAAGTTTTAGTAAATTCCTCGATTTTTACTTTCAAATTTGATCCGGCATCAAGTTCATTTATTTTTTGATCAAGTTCTTCCGCATTGGTCTCAGTTCTAACTTCGTTTTCGTTATCGTAAACAAATTGTTCTTCATTATCATTTTCTTTTATATTATTTTCATATACTAAATCCCCCACTATAGGATTCTTCCCAAATTCTTTTATTCTTCTCGATACCATATGATTCCATACAAAACTTTGATAGGCATGAATATACATTAAACGAGCATTTCTTGGTATTGAATCCAAAGCACCTTGAGGATTACTATTGCCAGATGTACAAAGACCTTTTAAAAGTGTAGCCTCTATTTTATCACATCTTTTAATCCTTTTGTATGCAGAACATGCATCTTTAGTTGTTTCATATATTTTTCTAGCTTCTACTAAATCTTCATCTTGTTCTCCTTCTCTGGGTTTCAAAATTAATTCAATAGCTTCATTCCATTTACCTATTTTAATTAAATTACAAAAAAACAATTATTATTAAATTACATAAAAAAAATTAAATTATTAATACATTTAAATAAAAAATAAAATTACCTTGAAGTAAAGCTTTGCCTATTTCATAAGTTGGAATAGCAGCTACAGTACCAAATCTTTGTAAACCATAATAATTTATAAATCCATGATCTCTCAAAGAAATCATTGTTTTTTCGATTTGATCATCTGTCCCATTAACATTTCTCAAAGCAATTCTAAAGCAATTACCATTCAACATGCCTAGTTTTAATGATTCTGTTCCAAATTTAAAATTTCCTACATATGCTCCATGTACGTTCTTTGCTGCTTTTAATATATCTGTAGGTGTAACCTTTTTCACGCTAACCCATTGAGTAGTCCATGCCCTACGATCCTTTGTTCCAGCATAAGTGAAATTATTTGGCCTCAAATATAAATTCATGGCTAATTGATTTAAAGCATCCATTGTATCCATATTTACTTTATGTAGCAAAAAATAACAGTATTCTCCTCTTTTCTTCCAATCTATCCTATCATCTTTTCGAAAATTATGATCTAAAAAGAATATATGTGACATAAATGTAATATCTCTTATTAATTATTATATAATATTATTATAAATTAATAATTAATAAAAGATATATTACATATATTGATTTAAAGCTAAATATCTAACATACTAGCATTTTTCTTATTTGGCAAAATCATCATGATTTTTTTATTTTCTTTATCTATAGTTTGACTAATAACATTCTTTATTGTTTTAGCGATTCTATGAATCGCTCTTCGTTGATCTTTATCCATATTTGTCACATCAATTTCTATACTAGATTGATCCGATTCTTTCAATCCCTGTAACTGATTCCAAATTGTATCTGATTGTATAATTTTTTTTAAATCTTCTAGATTCTCATTTTCTTCTCCATCTGATAAAATGTCTTGATTTGTTAATTTAACAATTTGTCCATCAAGAGCAATTTCATTAACGTGAAAATCCGTATATCTTTCTTTGATAACACCAAAAAAACCTTCATTTCCTATAAACTCTATAATACCAACATCGCATTCTTTTAGCCGATTTCCCACTTCTAATTTCTTCCTTTTTCCGTTTGATTTCAAGCTCGACCAATTGCGTTTAAATGATTTTTTACCAAAATTATCATTTCGAAATTCTTTAAAAAAAAATTTCAATGATAAAAAATATTAATTTTGTAAAAATTAATAATCAAAATTAACTTCTAATTCTGAAATCTTACCATTGTTATATCTATTTTTTCCATAATAATTAGGTGATCGATATTTTTTGAAATTTTTTTTACATTTGTCATATTTATTTTCTTCTACAAATTCTTGTTTAATATTACGATCTTTAAAATTATTCTCGGAATCAATATTTTTATTTACTGTTTCAGACATATCTAACAATTCTTTGCGGAATTTTTAAAAATTGTTTCTTTACTTCGGAAAAAAAAAATTAGTTTATTTTAAAAAATTCTTAAACTAATCAATAGGATCAATAATTCAATATAAGTGAAATATAATAAATTAAGTGAAAGATATATACTTTAAAAATTATTATTTTCAGAATTATAACCCATGAAATAACACGTGCTTTGGAAGCAGTGTTTCTCAACCAAAGGTTCCAAATAATTTTATTTAATTTTATATTCTAGAGAAGAAATTAAAAAAAAGAAATAATATAAAAATGCATATATATTAGGATAAAGATTATCATAGAAATATTATTTATACATGTATATGTATGTGTATATATATATATATGTATTATTTATACATATATATATATATATATATATATTTAAAAAAGTAAAATAAAATTATTTTTATTAAATACTTTATTATAATTAAATCATTTTATTTTATTTATTAATTGTTGTTAATTTATATATAATCAAAATTATGTAAATTGTTGCTTCGGTCATTCGATAAGTCGAACATAAAAATTGACGTGAAGATAGACGATGTAGCAATTGTCGAACTAATATATAATTATTTTTTACTTGTTTGAGATTGCAATTATAATATATAGCTATCATAAAAAAATAAAAGAAAGATTTGTTAATCTCAACAAATAAGAACAATTTTCAGAAAATCTTGTATTTTATAATTATAAAATGATTTTAAAAAGTGTAGCATCTCCTAGCATTTTTCATAAGGTTAGACAGTTAGGTAAGTAAAGTATTGAAATGTATTTTGATTACTTACTTTTTGATTTACATAATTTCAACTATTTTTGATGACATTCATATAACCTTATTGAGAAAATCTTGTTATATCTTATTATTATATCTTGCTATTCAATATTATTATGTGAAAAATATATATATATATAATATAAAATATAATATTAAATAAAGATTAATAAATTAATTATATCATTAATTCTCTAATTTACGAAGATATAAATTTAATCCAATACTTGGAAATTTTATAATGTTTCTTCTTTAAATTCTTGAATAGTAAATAATGCATTATAATATAATAATATTATTTTTATTTTTGCAGAATCATTTTCTAAAACTACACTTTTTGCAAATTCCTGTAAATTGTTACAATTTACTAGAAAATCTTCTAATTTTGCCATTTTTAAGCAATGTTTAAATTCTAGTCTGAATAAAAATGAAAGACAATTATTGAAGGTAATAATTAATAACATTTAATAATTTAATAAATACAAAATTAATATTATCACTATTATATTCAATTGGCATTATATAATTTTTATATAATTTATATTTTATATAGCTTCCAAATACCATCATTCTAAATACAGAAATAACTCGCAAAACAAGTACAACTGTAAGTGATCATGTACGAATGTGGATTTTAGAAAAAATTGCTTCAGCAGCACTTCCAATTATAATACCTGTTGCTTTAACGATGGAAAATGTTATTTGTGATGGTATAATGTCCTTAATAATTATAATACATATGCATTGGTAATTATCCATGAATTATTCTTTAATTTGTTAACCATACTTTATCATCGAATTATCATCATGATATTTATGCAATGTTATAATTCATTAATTCAATAATGTGTTACATGTACAATGTATTAATTCATTTATTTATTGAAATTTCAAATAGGGGTCTGGAAGCTATTATTACAGATTATGCACGTCCTAGAGTTGTTGGACCACTATTACCAAGACTTTTGCATCTTTCATTGATTTTCCTCTCAGCAATTACATTATGTGGATTATTTTTACTTATAAATAATGGTCCTGGTGTTTCAAAAGCTATTAAAGAAGCTTGGGCTATTGGCAAAGAATCACCTCCTAATGATGATTCCAATTCTAATGAATAATTTTTTAATATATTATTAGACAACTTAGATATTTAGAGAATTTAATTTCTTGTAAATTATTCAGAAATAAATTATATAACTTTAATTGATATATTGTATTGCTTAAATAATATTTATGAAAATTTTTATTATTTTAAATAACAAATTTTATTAATATAATAAACATTAATTATTTTATATATTTAAATAATCATTATAAGTAATGAAATATATAAAATATCTATTATCATAAATTTTACAACAACAGAATAACATTTCTAATTAATTAATATTATAAAAATATTTAAAAAATTAATATTATTAATTTATTATCATTTTTATTATATACATTCTTAATCTTAGTTTTCTTCCATTTTAGCAATGTTATCTATAAAGGATGCAAGCTTAATATCTCTTTGTGATAAACCATTTACATCATGAGAAGATAATGTAATGTTTACTTTATTGTAAACATTAAACCATTCAGGATGATGATTCATTTTTTCTGCTTGCAATGCAACTTTGGTCATAAAACCAAATGCCTACCAATATAAATTATAAAAGATTATAAATATAAAAGATGAATAATAATTTAATTTTCATAATATTAAATTATATTAATATTTAATATAAAAATGGATTCTTAATATAACATACCTGATTGAAATTTTTGAATAAAAATTCTTTGTAAATAGCATCTCTATCTTGTTGCACAGACCAATTGTTAAATAATAATGGTTTTAAATCTTTTTCTCGTTCTTCTTGAGTAAGTTTTCCCTGAAAAAGTCATAGAAAAATATACAATTTAACTTGATGTAAAATATTTTCTAAATATAATTAAAATCAAAATAAATTTTTAAAAAGATTAAATTTAAATAATTCGTTGTTAATTTGACAAAATTATAATAACGAAAAATATTTTACTTGACAATATCACGATAACGAGAATACAAGATCAATACGATTAGGAATTCCGTCGATTGTTTTTTTATTTTGCTATATATTTAACAAATTTTGTGTAAATAGAAAATTATATTTATTATTTCAATTGATTAATTACAATTTAATCGAAATTCCATTTTTTATCGTTTTAATTATAAGAAAGTTATTTGTATATGGGAACTTTATGAAATTTCAACCACTTGTTGTTATGACCACAAACAATACAAATTATGATATATAATTTATATATATATATATATTATCAATTTATCTAAAATAATAAGAATTCATAAATAAAATTAACAATAATAATAATTTAAAAATTCATCAAATAGTTTTAAAATTAATAATTGTGAAATATTGAAAAAAACTTCAATTTTTATATATACTTTGAAACAGGTTAAATATTTTATTTTTCATACATTATAAAGAATAATAATATATTTTATTTTATGAATATATTATAATAATCTTACCATTTTTTCTTTTTTTAAAACAGGAGTATATATTCCTCTTTGACCAAAAATATGGAATATCTTTTTCCGAGAAAGGAAAAATATCATTTCCCCACCATTCGTAAATCGCATGCGCGTAAGAATCGACATATATATAGTTTCTTTTTTCTTCAATTATATTGAAAGATTTTATATATATATTATAAAATAAATATCTTACTATTATTATATAAATAATTATTAAAATTTTTTTAATTTTCAATTTAAAAAATTATTTATAAAAAAATATCAAATATAATTTTATCAGATTTTTCTATTATATATAATAATAATACGTATATTTATATAATTTCAGTATTATATATTTTAATAAAATATTAATATAATTTTTGAATTTTTATTTCTTTCTATAATATAATTTTTTGAAGTTCTGTAAATAATTGAAAAAAATAAAATTATTTTGTTTTAATGTTAATATTAACATAACCTTACCAATGAATTTTATTTTAAATTAAGAAAAAAAACATAATATGTACTTATAATATTATCGTAATATGTTAATTTTTCTTGATTCTTAATAATTTAAAGATTAAGATTATATATTATATAATTTTTATAATTTTTTTTCAAAAATCACCAAACAAATTAATGTATGTGTATAAACATATATGTATATATAGTATATATTAGAAGAATCTCTATTCAGTTTCAGAAAAAAGCGGTATATTTGAAATATATTTTTATTTTTTATAAATATTTTATTATATTTATTAAAAATTATATAATTAAGTTCAGTCAATTTACGCATAAGTTCAATTATCGTTGAATCAATGAATTTTATTTGACTTATTCGTGTCAGTTTCGAAGCAATCCATGGCTGAATAACAGCTACCGTCCAGATTTACTCTCTCTTGTCACGGATATTCAGTCTTTAACTATTCCACCATCGTCTATACGGCAATGTTGTTAACATGTATTGTATATTTGTGCAATATATTTTCAGATTGGAATACATCCTAGAGTTACACACGTTATCTTATTTGTGGATGAAAAATAAAATTGCGCAGCCCTTTCGCTCAGATGTTAGTGCATCTAGATATGCAATGCTACCGTTTCTTTCACCATCATTCTCTATATCTTTCATATAGTTTCATAGTTTGATAGTGACAAGAAGTGGACGATCAAGATACACTGCAATTGAAGTATAAAAAAATTGACATTAAATTAGCAAATGCATCAATGAATTGATAATCTTGAACGCGGAAATTCTTTGAAATCTGTATAACCTGTATATCACGTCATAAGAATATAAATGTTTATACATATAATGGAAAGTTCAGATATTAGAATCATACATATAATATAAAAATTAATATAAAAATATAAAAATTTTAAGAAGAAAATAAAAGTAATTTTGTAAAAAAGTTTTTATTTTTGGAAATATTAGGAATATTTTGTATCATCTTCTTTTAAATTATGTTTTCTTGATCAAAAATTGCAAAATTTAAATAAAAATTTTTAATTTCAAAAATTTACAAAAAAATTTTATATTGTTATCTTTTTTCTAATCGTATCTCATAAAACAAAATTATAATATTTAATATATATAACATATATAATATATATATGAATCTTTGCTATTACAATTATAAACAGATATTTTATATATAAATTCTTTTCAGGATATATTTTTCTAATACAAAATCTAAATTTTCGTTTCATTTTATAATTTTATTTTACAATTATTATTATACAAGAGATGTTATACTATAATTAGAAAAGAAATGAGATATAATATGTAAATAATAAATAATATATAATAATCTGTTTTATATATTCTTTAAACATTCCATATAAAACTGTATAATATAAAATACACATACACACACACGCACACACATAAAATATAAAAATATATATGTTCGGTATAAAATTTGAAAATATGATATAGAAAAATATAAAAAATATAAAAAATATAAAAAATATAGAAAATATGATATAAAAAAATATATAAATATTTTTATATATTTATATATAAATTTTTTGAATATGTATACGATATATAAAAAAAAAATATGTAAAATAAATAATACATAAAATTATATGAATGTTTATAACTTAAAAAAATAATATATTTATATTGAAATATTTATTTATTTATATATAGCATATTTGATATATTTACAATATATTTCTCAAGTACATTTACTTTTCCTGAGAATATTTTTTCTTCATTATTTTTTCTTACGGTATTCCGAATTATATAATAAAATCTTTAAATATTCATTTTAATCAATCAAGTAATCAATCAAGTAATCAATATTCATTTTTTCGATTTCTTCCTTTAATTCTATTCCTTTAATTCTAGATTTCTTATTGTTGTAATATGTTATATGTTACATTCTTTACATCTAAAAGCAGGGGGCTGGCCTATCTAATAAATAATAAACGAAGCTGAATGGAAATGAAAAAATATACAAATGGCAAAATATTATTATTATACTCGTTTGATAGAATTATATATAGTTTATATAAATATTTTTATATACATTGATATAAAGAAGAATATTGGATCGAAAAAATATATCTCATAGTATGTATATGTATAACGCAAATTATTACACATTATATATTATAATGTTTATATAAAAATTATAAAAATATATTATAAAAATTAATATTATCAAAATTTTTCATTTATCAAAATGAAATACGAATAATGAAATAATTTTATCTATATCCTTCATCTAGCGATAAATATATGTAAACTTATAAACAAGACAAAAATCGATACGGACGATATTGAAAACGGCGAAAAAGAAAATCAAAAACGAAGTAGCGAGAAAAGCAAAAATCATGACAAAGATAATAATGAGAAAAATGATGATAAAGATGAATATAAGTTACGAGAAAAAGAAATTTAATAGATAAAAGAATGAATAATTGTATAATTTATGGGGAAAAAATTAATAATAAGATAAAATTTATGAAGGAATTTCTTTTAAATGAGAAAAAATTGAAAAAAACCAATGAAAAGAACTATAATACAAAAAGAAAATTTTGCAACGAGAAACAATAATCTCGAAAATAAAAAAAAAAATATACGATATAAAAATAATATACGAGAATAATTTAAAATTTCCAGGATTTTTTAATAGATTTTTAATCACGATTTTAACGATGTAATTTTTTCAGAAAAATAAAATATGATAAAATTTAGAAATTATTTTCATTTAAATAATTTTTTTAAAATCTTGGATAATTTAAATATTTTTTATATTTATGTTATTTAAATAAAATTCAAGACGCAATGTAAAATTAAAATATCATTAATGTAAATTGTTATGTTATGTGTCAGCGTGTCAATTTTTTTTCAATGCATCAAACTTTTTTAATTTAGAATTTAATTAGAATTTAATAATATAATTCATCGAATCTAACCATATGTTTTTCTCTTAACAGTCTGTTAAATATAATGTCATATTCTTTCTATAATGTTATAGTCTTTCTATAATGTTAATGTCAAAAAGTGCATGTAAAAAGTTTTTTTAAGAAATCTTTCTCCTATATATAAATCACGTTGAAAGAAAGTATGTAATTACTAATTTTTCAATTGTAAAATTATTTTGAGAATGAAAATAGTGAGAAAATAATGAGGAATAATAAGAAGAAAAGAGAATCGACGAGATTCTTAAGGACAGCGGCGCGTTAATCGGTAATAAGCGATCCCGATCGCGTTATATATGAAAAGTATGAGCGCATTGCATCGTTAACAGCGCGAGTGTTGCAATTCAGCGAGACAGTTGTAGATCGATGTAGGGACAGTAAATTAGATCAGGCAAAAGAACATTACCTAACTGTAGCACGAGCGCTCATCTTCGGACACAACACACAGGCTTCCACAACACTTTCACAGATCAAATAGAGAAGTGGTGAAACTTCTCGATTATATACCGGTACATCGAATCGTCGGTATATGTATATCGCATTTGCTCACTCAGAGAAAGCACGCTCTGATTCATCGGAATAAATGGCCACAGTTTAGAACGGATCGCATCCCATTATAACGTGCCGTCTATCCACCGATAAACTATCACTTTCGTTTCGATCGATCGTGATAGCGTGATAACGTATTTTGAATTGCTAAATTTGTAAACGTGCGATCCGTCCTTTTTTTACACTATTAAACCGCACCACGGATATGTTTCTCTATTTGTTGCATAACCGATCATTCAAATTGCATAAATAACAGGAACAGGAATTATTGAATTATTCGCGAACGACGAAATGTATCAGTGGATATACATATCTTATGGATAGAAATGGATAGAATATCTTAGCTTTTTCCATCTCTGAGTTTTAAATAAATTATCGGAGGAGAACATTTTTAGAACATTTTGTTAACGAGATTACAATAATTTTTGACCAAATGAAATTAATTTTGCGAAATCGTAAGAGAGAAAGATATCGACAAGATAATTACATATTCAGAATTCTCCTCAATTGTAATATATCATATTTTTCGTATATCAAATTTTTTTCTCATTCGCATATAAATATGCTATATTCGATCCTTGATCCTTTACTTCTTCCTTCTCTGTTATCTCTCATTCTCATCTTAATTTTTCTCAATTGGCAATTAATCATCGTTATTTTTTATTCCGATATGATAATATCTTGCATTCATGTATGATATGTAACATACATGAATGCAATTGTCATGTATGATGTTAGGGTACGTAAAAAATAGATAGAGATATAAATTATGAGTGAAAATTTTGAGACAAGATAAAAAACACCGATGAAATAAGATTCTCGAAGGTAAAAGCAAAGAAAAAAATTAGCTAAGATATGATTTAATAATCACGACGGGATATAACTCGTTAACGTTACATCGTAAGTAAGAAGAAAGAAGAATCGGGCGGCATACGTAGCATAGCGAGCAATTGCTTTGCGTAACGCTTATCTCCGAAACTAATTTGCCATCTTTCTTCGTTGATGCGCTACCACTGTCCACTGGATAATGATCGAAAAAATTATTAAGCGAGTTTCTCGAGTTTATTAATTTAACCATTCGTCACTTCCTTTATCTTTGTTCGCGTTTATTTATTTATTTATTTTTTTTACCTCGAAATAAGGCACGGTAAGTAACATGATAAATGGAACGCGTTCATAATGCGTTTTTAGAAATCGTATAATCGTATAATCGTATCGATCCCATTCGATCACGAGAAGATAATATCTTTCTGATCGTTTGATCGAATTCCGTGAGTAAATTTCGAACGATACGATCTATCAACGCCAACGTGGTATCCGTTTTATCAAGTGTAAAAACAGTTGGCTTCCTCCCCCTCCTCCTCCGATCATTTATTAAATCTGAACAGTAGGTTGGCACCGTCGTCAGTTGCGCGATGCGATTTATGCACGAACAGAGAGGATTCCTCCGAGTGACGGCCGAAACCGTGGCCGATGTAGCTATAATAAAACGGACACGGCCGTGATACAATCGAAACTGTTTTAAACCGATTAAGACGAATTTCAGGATTCGCCAACACCATAAATCCTCGATTGTAAAAATCTTAGATACCCGACGCGCTATCTTACTCGTGTACGATGAGGTGCTGATACAATAAACCCGTGACGCAATCTTGCATAATGTATCCCTATCTTAACCAACATCCCACGTTGCCACCACCTGTATTCAGCACGAGTTCACCGATTGCACAAACTTTCTGCATCCAGGATATGAGCGTGTGTACACATTGGACAGTACACATTGAATTCGTATACCGCGTCCCCTGCTAATTTCAATTCCATATAATTTTATTTTCCCAAATAATTAAACCGATCAAGCTTTAATTTAATTTTTTCAATCATACTTCTATCATAAATACCTATCATCTAACCGAGATTAGAAATCTTCCACATATAATCGAAAGTCTCAAGGGATTATTTCCGATGATTTATTTACAAAATTTTTATACATTCAGATTTTTTCATACATTCTTCTTCTATAGATGAATACATAATATAAAAATCTGTCCCTTTTTTATTTATATTTTTTTATAATAACGATTCTTGTAATATAATTTCTTTAAATACGAAATTGAATTAAAATAAGATAATTTTATATCTTCGATTAAAATTTACATTTTGGATGATTAAATTGATTCGAATATATCGAATATGTGGAGCGCTAAAAACTGATTCGTACAATTTGATCGATATCGATAATATCATCTTGAATCGTTTCATTTGTGTGCCTATAAGTGTATGGTAAAAGATATGATTAAGATGCATGAATTCGATCGTTCGATCAGAATTCGCGTATGTGAATCTTAAGCAGCGGTGTTCTTAACCCCTTCGTGTTTCAATGACGTGCACTTTGTAAAAACGCATGGGAAAGTCTCGGTGACTGAAAGCACGACGCGTCGCGTCGCTTCGTTGCCTTAACCGCATGGGACATAATAGGTTTAATTGCCATCTCTCCTTTTCAAGTTTTCCCTACGCGATGAATTACGCGAATCTAACTTTTTATACAATCATTCGTTATATCGTTTCGTGCACATAGATGGTTCTTCTTTCTTTTTTTCCTCGTTTCTTCTTCTCGTTTTGATCGTAAAAAAAATGATCTAAAGATCTTGTCAAACCCATTTGTGAAAACGAAGAAACAAACTTGAAGATGATATGTAATGTAATCGTGTATAAATTTTACACGACTGAATCCAACATGCGAATAAAATCTATTACTCGTTTATTGAATGCTCTCAACATTTTTTCAGAACTACGATTCGAAGCGAAAAATTTAATGAAAACGGTTTTAAACGATATAAAATTGATTTTTTCCTTTATCGGTTGTATTATATTTGTCACGATTAATTTTATCTTGACAATCTAAATGTTTGATCGAGCAGTAAGAGTAATAGCTCATCAGTGTAAAAAAAAAAAAAAAAAAAACAAAAATGATGCAAAACGTAAAGCGAACGTTAATGGACCAACCTGTTATGGCAATCCGTTATTGCGAAATCGAAAGTAGGTGGAAAGTGTATTATTACGAGATATAAAAATTGGTCTGTATCAAATCCATCGGAGGTTACTTATCTATCGATTGCGAAATTAGATTGATGATCGCGAAGAAAGCGACGTATTCGAATATCCGAAGGAGAAATTGACAAAATTGTTCCCGAAATTCTCAAGTCCCGATGTTCAAGTTTCGTCATCGATTAAATTCCCATTTTATTCTCGAGACAAAAAGATAAATCAAAAAAACCGCTTTTTACGAATCATGAATCACGAGAGAGCATCTCGGATTCGTACTGTTTATAATTACATCAATTATATTTACGATTAAGTTCGATTTCGTTTTTTCAATTTTTTCGAATACTTATCGCGATATATTGTTCGCTATTATATACGAATAATATCATCATACATATAACGAGTATATATTAAGAAGATATTTCGTTCATATTGCATAATCGAAACGCAATTTATACGCGAGGATGCGTTTGTATCCCAACTTCGATACCTCAACTTCGTGCTTGGACGTTTCGAAAAAAAGATTTGAATTTACCGGATAATTAATCAACGAGCAAAACCGTCCGATCAATCATCGTTCTTTACCACGCGTTAAACAACGCGTTCTGCCTCTTAATTAGATAGTTACCTTCGTAATTAGTACACTCGCTCGCTTAACCATTGCTTAATGTCTCATTCGCCGAGTTGTTGTTCGATGGAAGAATCGGCAAAGCATCGAATAATTTCGTGAAAGTTTCCAATTCGAATATAGTAGAGGAGAGGTATTAATCAAGCCGGTTAACGAAGACGAGCGATCCGAATTGGCATCCTTAGAAGGTTTGTATCCTTGCCAAGTCCTGCATCCTTGTTCGTTCCCGCTCTCGCGATCCGACACGAGAGAGGATCGAGCATGAGAGGAGCGATGATGCTCCGAGTTAATGATGCGCCGCATTGCGTTACGATATAGGATTCGTAACCCGTGAAATATGGAACGAATCCATGGCTCTAGGTGGCTGCTACGGTCCCACTCTTCTTCTTCGCTCACCATCACTACCGTCACCGACTGATTCAACACCACCGTGTGACACAGTTACATCGGCTTGCTGTAAATCCTATACCTACGGCTTGTACCAAACCGTGATCTAGAAACACGGATGAATCCTGGGATATATAAAGCGGATTAGAACCAAACTTTGTCATTCCCTCGACACCATCCAACGGCGGAAGGTGTGCATAGCCAGAAAAGATAGAATCCGAAAGGCTTGCGGTGGTGAAGCATCTCGCGTGATCCAGAGACTCACCTTCTCAAGGATAAACGAGGGAAAAAGTCGGTGATCAAGATTTATTGTTGTACGGAAAGACACACCGATTCATTCGCCATGTATAAGGTGAGAAAACTTGCATCCAGAGAGATAGGAGGAAAATTATATCTGTTGCAACTGATATAAGCATCGAGGAGAGTAGAACGAAGCGCGGATTGTTTCGTACATCGCGGAATGCTATTCTGCGTCGTCAATTGCTCAACGCGAATTATTCTTTTGGTTCTAAATTCGACATTATCCGAAAATACTAAAGAAATTTTATCCATCATATCGTAGATCGTGACGATCTAAGAGAATATCGATTAAACGATATTCCGTTTCAAAATGGCAGGACAATCGTTTTCTGATATAAAAATTCCATTTAATCTCTTTCGAGTTTCAAAATTCTTTCTTGATTCCAATTTTTTTTTTTCTATCCATCTAATCGTATGAGATAATCAATTTTCGATCGAACCATCTGTTCAAATTTCGTTCGTGTTTGCAGATTGGATTAGCGGTATTCGTTTTAGCCCTCACTTTGGTACGTTCCGAACCACCGGTCAACTCGTATCTGCCACCTAGCGGAGGTGGTCCCGGGAATGGTAATGGCGGAGGAGGCGGAGGACCGTCCAACGTATACGGACCACCTGGTTTCGACGGGCAGAATGGGATTGGAGGAAGCGATAACGGTCGAAATGGTCTATCCAACAGTTACGGAGTACCTACTGGTGGAAATGGTTACAACGGCGATAGTTCTGGTAATGGAAGACCTGGCACAAACGGCGGAAGAAATGGGAATGGTAGAGGAAATGGTTTCGGTGGTGGTCAACCTTCCAATTCTTATGGGCCTCCATCGAATGGACATGGTGGAAATGGAGCAGGAAGACCATCTAGCAGTTATGGAGCACCTGGTGGAGGAAATGGATTCACCAGTGGAAGCAATGGGAAAAATGGATTCGGTAACGGTCCATCGAACAGTTACGGTCCTCCGGAAAATGGAAATGGTTTTAATGGTGGAAATGGAGGTCCGTCCGGCCTCTATGGGCCACCAGGAAGAAACGGTGGAAACGGTGGAAATGGTGGAAATGGACGACCATCGGGAAGCTATGGTACCCCTGAAAGAAACGGAGGAAGACTTGGGGGACTTTATGGGGCACCGAGCAGAAATGGAAATAATGGTGGTAATGGTGGATATCCTTCTGGAGGATTAAACGGTGGCAATGGTGGATATCCTTCGGGAGGACCAGGAAATGGTGGTGCTAATGGTGGTTATCCTTCTGGAGGCTCAAACGGAGACAATGGTGGTTATCCATCCGGTGCTCCAAATGGTAATGGTGATGGTAATGGAGCAGGTTATGGACAAGATGAAAATAACGTAAGTTCCTATTCTCAATAATTATATATGATATAAATCATTATATCATATAAATTATTTTCAATGTTATCTTCGATTTTTAACGAAAGTTATAATATAAGTGGAAATAACGATTCTCTTTGTCTCTTATCATTCTTATATGTTTTATTCTTATTTTTATATTTTTTAATATCAATTTAGGAACCTGCGAAATACGAATTCTCTTATGAAGTGAAAGACGAGCAATCTGGAGCTGATTATGGCCATACGGAAAGCAGAGATGGAGATCGTGCACAGGGGGAGTTCAATGTTCTGCTTCCCGATGGTAGGAAACAAATCGTTGAATATGAAGCTGATCAAGATGGATTTAAACCTCAAATTAGATACGAAGGTGAAGCAAATTCTCAAGGATATGGATCTGGAGGTAATGGTGGAGATAATGGATATCCAACTGGTGGACCAGGAGGTAATGGTTATTCATCGGGAAGGCCAAACGGTGGATCTGACTTTAGTGATGGTATGTAACCAGATGTGATATCTATTTTAATTAATCATCAATTAAGATATTCGTTGTTGAAAATTCGTTTATTTAATCATATTACCCGATTCTCGTTCATCCGAACAAACAATTTAAACTGTATCTGTGAAAATTCTGACCATCAACATTAGTTAGTTTATATATAAATCCAATATCCTTTTCCAATATCCTGTTATTTTATTTTTTTATTGAAAAAAAATAAATATCAATATATATGTATATATATATATATATATATACACACGCATACGTATATACACGTATGTATCTTTTATTCTCTATTTTTATTCTCTATTAGCATCGGTATTAATATTTATATAAATATAATAATATAATTTATTAAAATCATTTCACAGGAGGATATCCATCCACAAGACCAAATGGCGAGAATGGTGGATACAGAAACGGAAACAATGGTGGCAATGGTAATGGAGGATATCCATCTGGAAATGGTGGCGATGCCGCAGCTAATGGAGGATACCAATATTAAATATTTATCTAGGTGTAACAACATATATTGCGCGTATTACAAAAAGGGAATACATGGGGCAACGTTTATTATAACGCACAGAATAGTTTCTGTCTGGAACGGTGGAAACACAGTTGTATTGGGAACGATAATAATTTTAGGCGAATCGAATTTTTATATCGATGTCTAATGTATTTGATCGTTTTAGGATATTTTCAATTGAACGACGATAGAAATAAAAAAAATCATTCGTTTAATATTGAAAACGAATATTTTAATGCTTCGTTTGTTTCAGACGCAGTATCTTTCCTAGTATAAAATTATTCGTACGATATACATAAAGACCTCGAAGTTAATGCTCTTACAATTAAAAATAAACGATATTGTTTAGATATTATTTGCGTACAATTTCGCGATATATATATTTATAACGGAATATATATAAATAATGGTAATAATACTAACAAAATCGTTTATTCGATTTAGCAAATATAAATTTTTTTCTTTTTTTTTTTTCTTTTGATATATACGATAAAACTCATACAGTAAATTAATTTATTAGCATTATGTTAACATTTGCAATTTAATTATAATATTTTTGTTCTTTGAAAGAATATTCGAAATAAGCATTTGTCCTTGAATATTCCATGATTTATCTATAACTTTATAACCGTTACCAGATATATGCTAATCTTTAATGTTTGTTAAGATATATTTTATATTTATTATTATTTATCATACTATATGTATATTTAGCAATGTTTAAAATGTAGCTGTAGTAAGAAATATCCGCATAAATAAAAATTGCGGTAGGCCATAATGTGTTCAGTCTTTTACTTACACCTTTCATGCTATTGTAAACGTAAAATTTATAAGTATACGATTAATTTTAAATGTCTAAATGCTTATAAAATTATTCATATATGCGAATGAATAATGATAATAATTTTATATTAATCGCTTATTTGTAATATAATTATCATATTGATAAAGATTCTATTTTATTTTCTTTCAAAAATATGTGAAAATACACGTATAATAAATCAAATGCTTTCGATCCATATTATTTTTATTACATCACTACTCATGTATTATTTTCTATTAATATTATATATATATATATATATATATATATATATATATATATATATATATAAATAATAGTAATAATCTAATTATATATATTATTATTATTTTTATATATCATAATATATTTTATATATATTTTTATTTTAGATAATAATAAAGAAAATTGGATATTGAAATATCATCTCTTGAATGCATAAATTTTGCACAAAATCGGTATAAACAAAGAGCAAATAATAGACAGATATAGAATAAAAAATTGAAATCAACGCAATTTCAAAAATACCGCAAATGAAACACATACGATATGATAAGAAATAAATATCAATGCCATTTTTTGATTGCATTTAACAAATATAAGGTAAAATAAGGTAAAATAAGGTAAAATAAGGTAAAATAAGGTAAAATAAGAATAAAATAAGACCAAGAGATCTATTTTTAAATATTCAAGTTTGCTATTTAAATTAAAGGAAGAGATAGTTTTAAAAAAGTATTTCTAAAGAAAATAATATTTTAAGAATATTTAGATTCATAAAATATTATAAAATAACTATAAAATAAGAGTTGTAAAATATAATATAATTATAAAATATTTATCTTATTTATTTTTTTTTAATTTAACTTATATGATTAAATATATTTTTTTTAACAACATTTATTTATAGTAATCAATTTTAACGAAATTAAATTATCCATCTATTAAGTCACATTTGAATGTGTTAAATCAGCTATAGCTTTTTGTCTAAGAGTATATAATTTTTTTACCCATTTATCAAATCTTGCTTCTTGATCAATCATTATCTGAAACAAAAAGCATTTGAAAATAAAATATATAATATTCATTTATATTATCTATTATATATAAAAAATAAAAAAATGAATGTTACCGATGAATGAAAAATACTCTCTGTTCCATTAGGAATTTCAGCCACTGTTGGAACTTGTATAGTATCTGCATTAATATCTATAACAATGTTTTTAAACTTTTTTTCCTTTGTATTAGATGAAAATTGTTTGGGTGTAAAACCTTCGGAATTAATTTCCTCTAATACACCTTCTTTAAAACGAGGTTCAATCGGGAAATCATCTATAGAAGATAATTCAACATTAGATTAATATAATTAATTATAAAATTATATTAATGTGATATTATAAATTACATAAATAAAGATAATGTAATATAATATAATGATGATTTTCACCTTTTATTAAAACATTTTTAGTTTTTTCAGATACAATAGTTTTCACATTAGATTGTGAACTACTTGAACGACTTCCAGACTTTTCTCTTGAAATAGATCTAGCTTTTCTTTTTGAACAATCTGAAGATCTAGACCTAGAATGATATCTATGTCTCTCTCTTCCTTTTGAATTACTGTTTCTAGAACTTTTATAATTCTTTTGATTGTGATCTCTGTCTCTGCCTCTGCTTCTTGAATGTGAGCGATGTCTACGTTTTGTTTTTGAATGTTTGGATGATCTTTTTCTATGAGGAGATGAATCGCTAGAATCTGAACTAGATGATCTGAAAAATTTGATATCATAAATATATTTCTTGTAACTAAGTTTTTCATATCAATATGATATTAAATATATTAATGGAAATTATAATATATTTTTACATTTAAACTTACATCAATGAAGTGAAATACGGGAAAAAAAAAATAAATAAGAATAATATGATAAATAAAATAAAGCGTGTATATTATATTATATATTATTATTATTAAATTTCAAAAGGATTAAATTGTTTACCTAGATCTTCTACTACGTCTTCGTCGATATCTGCTATTATGATCTGAATCTGATTCACTAGAATATCTTGCCATAACTGTCACCTGGTTTTTTGTTTACTTTGCATCTGAATCTAGGTTAAGCTCAATCAGTATTAATATCAATGCAATGAAATATTTGAATATGCAATAAAGAAATAGATAAAAAAGCAAATAATACTATAGCGCTATCTGTCTGTATGAATTTGAAGATACATATAAATATATAAATGAATTTAAAGATACATATAAATACATAAATTGAAAATAAAATAAATTCGAATTTGACGCGACAGATGCTTTTATTGTCCAATAGGATTGTGCAAAAGATCAACATGGCATCTTGTAACCCATAAAATAGCTTAAAAACGTGACATACATACAATTTTTAAACTAATGAATTCCGATAGTTAAGATTGATATTTTTTGATTCTACTAATCAAAAATTATAAAAAGAATTCAAAATTTTAAACATCCTAGAGTGAAGTTTAATTAAAGTATTATTCGAAATATATGTACATCTTTGACTTCTGATGCTCTCTTGATAATTTCAATAATTTGTCGATTGTTTTATACATAAGTTGCATTTCTTCAGATATAAAAATTTAAATATTGGTATTGCTTTTAAAAAGTTTTAAAGTTAGCAGAAATTTAATGAGATATAACATGGCGCCGGTAGACAATTCACCAAGAGAAAACATGGGAGCATTTGACTTTATATATTCAATAAAAGCAAATGATACAATACCGGTACATATTTATAAATCCAGAGATACTGGAATTACTGTTTGTATTGCAGACGTTGAGGGACCTGTTGTAAATGGTTACTTTTGTCTTGGTAATTTCTTTTGTTTTTATATTTCTTATTATTTTAATATAGTGTTTATATTATATTATTATTTTATACACACACACACACACATACACACACACACACATGATGTATCTATTTTTATAAATTTAGCTACTGAGGCACATGATGATGATGGACTACCTCACACATTGGAACATCTTGTTTTCCTGGGTAGTGAGGATTATCCATACAAAGGTGTTTTGGACTTATTGGCCAATAGATGTTTAGCATCTGGTACCAATGCTGCAACACAAATTGATTCTACTTTTTATACTATGATAACTGCTGGAAGTGAAGGATTTCTATCTTTAATGCCTATATATTTAGATCATATACTTTACCCATTACTTACGGTATAATATATTATATATTATAAATTTTTATATATATATTATATATTATATACTATATTATATATTATATATTATATTTACATTATATATATAAAATATTTATAAAGTAATAAAATAAAAAAAAAATTTATTTTCTTAGGATGCAGCTTTTCTTACTGAAATACATCATGTTAATGGTGAAGGTGAAGATGCAGGTGTAGTTTATTGTGAAATGCAAGGGAAAGAAGCTACAGGAGAATATTTGGTATACATGGAACAGATAAGAGCACTTTTTCCTGGACGATGTGGTTACAAATCTAATGTAGGAGGTAAAAATATATAATTTCTTAAAAATTTTATAATCTCAAAATGAAAATATTAAATAATATATATTACTGTTTTTAAAAGAAAAATATTATATTTTTTTCAGGAGCATTAAAAAATTTAAGAGAAAGTACTAATAATGAAAAAATTAGAGAATACCATCAAGAATTTTATAGACCGGAGAATTTAACAATAGTAATTGCTGGTCAAGTGAAACATGCAGATGTATTTAAAGCACTACAAACCATAGAAAAGAAAATAATAGCAAAGGTATATATAAAATTATTTGTTATTAAATTTCATGCATTGTAATTTATTTTAAATTTTTTACTATTTGTATAACATAGTCAAAAAGTAACAAATGTTTTAGGGAAATAGAAATTTTTTTAAAAGACCTTGGCAAAATCCTATACCACCTCTTACTAAAACTGTTGATATAGATGTATATTATCCTTGTGATAATGAAGATAATGGAATAGTGAATGTTGCATGGAGGGGATCTTCTATTGATAATAAAATGTATGATCTTATTGGTTGTACATTACTTTTAAAATACCTCACAGATACATCAGTTAGTCCAGTGCAAAAAGAATTTGTTGAAATTGATGATGCATATGCCAGTAATGTTGGTTACTCTTATCCTAAATATACAATATCTGAACTATGTCTTGAATTTGAAAGTGTACCAAAATTAAAAATACCTTTGATAAAAGATCAATTGTTAAAAGTACTGAATGATGTGTATGAAAAAGGAATTGATATGAAACGAATGAAAACAGTTGTTCATAGACGTATTCTTGAAACTTTGAGTTGTTTAGAAAATGAACCTCATGATTCAGTTGCACATATGCTTTTTGGATATGCACTTTATGGTAATTCTAAGGATGATGTAAGTTTTAAATGAATATCGCAAAATATTTTATTTAAAAATATTTTTATAATAATGATATATTTGTTTCTATAATCTTAGTTGGATCAAAGAACGAATGAAATACAAGATTTTCGGAAATTAGAAACTGAGCCTGAATCTTATTGGTTAAATTTGTTAAAAACATATTTTATTGATCCTCCATTTGTAATAGTTAAAGGAATTCCTAGTTTAGAAAAAAAACATGAATTAACTGAAAAAGAAAAAGTTCGTGTTGCTAAACAGATTGAAAATTTAGGTAAAGAAGGTCTTCAAGAGAAAGAAAGAAAATTACAAGAAGCAATTGCTAAGAATAATGTATTTAATTTTATATTCATGTGTATATAAATATATATTTTTTTTGTTTTAACATTTTAATGAATACATTTTTAGATACCAGTACCAGATGAAATATTGAGTTCTGTTCCTATACCATCTACTCATCTTATCAATTTCCACTACATTAAAAGTTATACAACAGAAACGAGTAAACAACATTCTAGATTTGATGTATCGAAATTGCCATTTTATACATATTTGGATCATGTTAATACAAATTTTGTTTATGTATGTATAATTATGTTTATTATTTTTTTATTATTTGATATGATTATATATTTGACTGACTATACATTTTTTTTACAGATGTTTGTTATTATGAATACTTCAAATGTGAAAAAAGAATATAAACCTTACATTCCTTTATTGCTGGAAATAATAATGGAATGTCCAGTAATGAGAAATGGTCAACTCATTCCGTATGAAGAAATTGTAGCTGAATTGGAAGCTGATACTACAAACAATGCTACTGCACTTGGAGTTGGAATTAATTCTTCGAAATTTTCATGTGGATTATATAGTTATAGTGCTCTTTTAATACTTCAAGTAACAATTTTTTATATTAAATAAATTTTTTTCTATAATTATTTAATAATTTTAAATACTTGTTATTTTTAGATTGAAATTGAAAAATATGAAAAAGGTGTACAATGGATTAAAGAACTTTTATATGAAACTAAATTAACTCCAGATAGATTAAAAATAACAGCTGCAAAAATGGTAAATGATGTTGCTCAAGTTAAGAGACAAGGAAATAAAGTAGTAAATGATTTGATGAAAGGATTGATATATAATAAGGGTAAAAGAATGTTACGAGGAATTATATGTTATATAATTGTAAATAATAATAATAATATTTTGCATTTTTAGATAGCAATCCTTACACATCTAGTATGTTACGACAACAAAAATTCCTTAATAATGTTCTAGAACGTTTGAATAATGAAACAGGACAAAAAGAAATTGTATCTGAAATTGAATCAGTTAGAGAACTATTAACAATACCTAAAAACATGGTATTATACATGGCAACTAATGTGGATAAATTAACTGCTCAAGTACCAAATGTTTATAATCCATGGAACACTTACTTTTCTACTTTTGATACATCAAGCAAGATTAAGTTAGTTTATTTATACAATTTAAATTACAAATTACATATAAATATTTGCATATAAATCGTAAATATATAATTATACAGACTCGAAGCCATTCCTGATTCTACATTGATAAATTCTCCAGATGAAATTCCATTTAGAGGGTGTGTTACAGGATTAGGTAGCATAGAATCTTCTTATTTATGTCAGTGTTGTCCATGTATAAGTGATTACCAGAGTCCAGATCTAGCTCCTTTACTTGTTTGTATAAAATATTTAACTCAATTAGAGGTAAATAAATAATAATTGAATATAAGTATAAGAAATATAATTATATGATATATAATTTAATATTTATTTAATTAATATAATAATTTAATAATATTTAATTATGTTATATTTAATGTTTAATTTAAATATGAATATTACAAAAGGGTCCTATGTGGAAACTTATTAGAGGTCAGGGTCTATCTTATGGATATGCTATCTATCCTAAACCAAATGATGGCCTATTATATTTTTCACTTTATAAATCTACAAATGTTATAGCAGCTTATAAAGAAGCAAAATCAATTGTAGTAAGTATATTTAAATTATAATTAAGTAAATATTTGATATTTAAAATACAAATAGAATTATTATTTATTTATTAAATTAAATATAGGAAATTCATATTTTTGAAAATAAATGGGAAAAATTACTTTTTGAATCAGCAAAATCTTGTTTAATATTTGAAATTATTGAAAAAGAACAAAATGTAGGTGATTTAGTAGAACAATCATTACTGTCTTACTTTAAAAATGTACCACATGATTATACTCAACAAATGGTACAACATGTATCTGAAGTAACAATTGAAGATATGGATCGTATAGCATCACAATACTTAAAACCATTATTTGATCCAAAAGAATGTAGAACAACTGTTGTATGTCATCCATCGAAAGTACCGGAAATAGTTGATGCATTTAAAACGTAAGTAAATGATTTTTATATTAATATAATTAATATTAATATATTATATTATAAGTATATTATAAATTATATATATACATATATGTTGTATGTTTTTATTACAGATTCAATCACGATCTTAAATCGTATAATGTTCTTGAAGAAAGTTACTTAAATGACTGGTAAATTTAAAATAATAATTATCATTAATAAAGTAATTAATAATTAATTAGAAGAATATTCAAAAAAGTTAAAAGAAAACCATATATTACAATGTTTCTATTCGAACAGAAATTCAAAAAAAGAAACACATTTTTTATTCAAAAAATTTTTTATTTAAAAAAATCTTGTTAATTTACATTTATGCAAATTAACATAAATAATATTGAGAAATTAACATATTTGATTAAAATATATACATTTATAATTAAATAATTTTATAAATTTCGCATATTCGTGTATATTTTTTTATTTCCTTTACAAATTGTTATTTAAAATATAAATTAAAATAACTGACAAAATCAGTAATTAATAAAATTATTGAAATAATTTAATTTCTTATATATTTATATTGTTCATATTATACAGTAATTATGATGCTGATATATTTATTACTTCTAATGCTGATACACCTTTTTGTTTAATTGGTAAATAAACTCCACCATACATTTGTAAACCAAACATTGTAATATTTGCAGTGTCTAATGGTTCTACATCAGGTACTTCTCGTCCACGATAATATGGTTTAAAATTTTTCAAAGGCAATATCACAGTTGAAAAATCAATATTTGACATTGGTGCCTAATGTGATTTAATATGATTTTTATATTAAATTAACATATATTTGGAAATTATTTTTATTTAAAACTTTTTAAATAATTAATAATAATGTAATTTAAATATATCCAAAAAATTATTTTATTATAATTTAATAATTTTTTTATATTGTTTTTAGAAATAATTTAAAATAATGTAACTAAAATTTACCGTGAAAAATTGTTCATATGTTATATCTTTATTTGAATGAAGACCTTTGTGTCTAAGAACAACTTTATAGTAAATATTGCTGCCTTGTCCTCGACAATTGATTTCAACATTTTTAAAATTAGATAAATTTAAATTAGTAATTGTACGTATTCCTGCAAAACCTGCACCATTTAGTTGTGGATTCAAAAGAGTAAAGAATACAGCATATTGAAAAATTTGTGTTGTTTGCAATACTAAAACAGCTTTTGACTTTCCTACTGTTCTTACAGTATCAGATATTTCTTTCCAATTATCTACATTTTCTACAGTTGTAAAATCAAAAAGTATTTCTTTATGCCTAATAAATTATAAAAATAAAAAATAAATTTGATTATTTGAAAACATTTTTATTGTATTGCTCATTTACTGCAATAACAACAATATAAAAATTACAATTTTAAAATGAATCTAAATATTTTCAACCTTTGTAAAAATTAAAATTCATGAAAATTTTAAATTCTCATTTCAAATTTAAAATTCTATTAACAAAATGGTTATTTCTATATTAATAATTAAAAAATAATTTTTAAATTATGTCACTGCAGCGAATGAATAATATAATTATATGTAAGAATATTAAACTTTTTTTTTATAATTTTAAAATATTCTAAATTTTCATGTTTTAAACCATCATTGTTACTTTGCCTTAAACAAATGATAGAACTAGTATTTTTTTTTGAGCTTTATTTGTTAAATATGTTTATGTAAAAAAATATAAAAATTTTTGATATCAAATAAAATTTAACAAAAAAGAAATATTAAGATATAGATTGTAATATAGATGTAAAACTATAATATATTTTTTACGATATATAATAATAGAACATTTAAATGTTATTATTAAAACTTACAAATTAATAAATCTTTACAAATTTCTTGTATAACACGAGAAAAACAGGTTATAATAAATATGAATAAGAAATGCAATAAAAAATTATATTGTTAACATAATTTTTAATTATTATTATTATTAATTATTATTATTATCATTCATTATAACTATTAATAATTAATTTATAACTTTATATTAATATTTAATATACTATCATTTTAAAAACAATATTAAATAAAAGATTTAAGATATTCAACATATTACATATTATGAATTAAAATCAATTAAACTAAAAATATAACAAAGTAATTTTAAAATACTATTAAAATTTATTAAAATAAATAAATATAAAAAATAATTTTTTTTTTATAAAATTAATGTTATAAATATTTTTTAATTTTCACAAACAAACATTTATTCAAAATTATCTCATGAAATAAAATTAGATTTTTATAAAAAAAAATATATTGATATGTGTTGTTATTAAAAATAACTTACCCCTTTATTAAACAAAACATTATACCAATCATAAAAATAATATAAATATATTGATAATTCATTGTAGAACAATTTTTAACTTGAAAATTTACTATGTTATAACAATTTAATCTTTCTCTTATATGTCTGATGAAGTTAAATTTATACATCTAATTCAACTGTTACGTTTTATATTTTTAAATTATTTTTATAACGAATTTAGGCGGTAAAATTAAATATATTATTATTTAATATATGAAAAATATTATTAAATATTTTAAATTTATAATTTTTAAATTTATCAAACATAATTTAATGACTTGAGAACTTTTTTAATAATATAAAATAAATAATTCTAATAAGAAATTCTATTAAGAATAATTAAAATACAAAAAAAAATAATAATAAAATAAAATAAATCTAATAATTAGAAAAAAAATTATATTATATATTATAAATAAATATAAAATCTTTTTAAATTCATATTTTAAAATCATTTATAATAACTTAAAAATCCAAAATATGAAATAATGAGATATATATTTATCTATGTGAAGTAACATTATATCTATATATAATTGTATGACATCTTAAATTAAAGAGAAAATTAAACCAAATATACTATCAATTTTTTATATGATTTGTATTATCTCTATTTTTTTAAAGTTATAAAAAAATTATAATGATAATATATTTCTTCATGATTTTTATCTCAACATTAAGTAAAATCAATAATATTAATACAGCTATAATATAAATATTTATTTTTATTATTAATTATTTATATGTACAAGATATGAAAAATATATTGATGAGTAATTGAAATTTAAATTAGGTTTCAAACTTACATTATAAAATATCAATTATTTTAAATGAGTCTGAAAAATCTTGATCAAATTTATTTAAAATAATGTTTTGCATTTCTTATCAATATAAATTATAAGATAATTTTACAATATGTTAAATAGAATGTAAATACTAATTAATTAATCTATTAAACTAAAAATAACATAATGTTCTATCTTAAATTGTTCTTGCTTAAATAAATTCCTTGTTATTTATTTCAATCAAAGATAAAATATAAAATTGTAATTTTTAAAAAATTTACTACTAAACACAATATAGCTGTCAATTAAAATAATAAAAAATTTTAACTAATTTTTAAGTAATTTTTTTTTCATTTTTTAAAATTAATATAACATGAAATGAGAATAAAGATTAAACATATAATATCAAATATATAAATTAATACATTTTTAGTATTTTGCATAAGAATGTTGATAAATATAATGTAATGTCATGAAAAATATGTCTTATTAAAAGAAAGAACTGATAGTTTTTAAAATCTTTGAAATAATAGTAATGATAATAATGTATTGTATTATTAAATATTTTTTTTTATCAAATTAGAAACATAGAACATTCCAAAATACTTGAAAATTAAAATATTTTTCAAACTGAAAATAAAAATTATATATTTAAGTTTAAATTAGCAATTTATATGTTTTGTATGATATGAAAGTGGGGTTGTAGTTATGGAACACTAGAGTTGACATTAATTCTATTTTTCATTATGCGATTTTATGACAACTCTGATGCTATTGAGAAATTCAGATATATTAACAATCTTTTGCACTTAAGATTATAATACAATAACTTTCAAATTGCAAATTATATAACAAACATGATCAAACGTGCTCAATCTTGTTACACAAATTCAATTTACAATGATAAATGTTTATCTTATTTGGCTGTGTCATATTCACATTTATCATATTCTTTTGTGATCAAGTAAATATTTTATATCATGTACATGTACATGTGTACAATATACGTGTAAGATTTGTGAGTACAATATATTACCTAATATTCAATTTTTTTATGCAATAAAGTATACAGCATATGCAATAATATTTGCATATATGCAAATTACAATAACCATAAAAAAGCTTTAACATTGAAATATCAATATTATTTTCAATGTTAATACAAACTGTTATCAGTACAATTTATATGCATATGTAGACTAAATCATATATCTGTATTTCATTTCTGTAAATCAAATCTAACTAGAAAAAAAATTGATATCTCTCTTTGAATAGATCTCACATATGAAAGGGATAAAGACAGGAGACTATTTGCTTACTATACTTAGTACAAATCATATATGCATCAATAGTACCGATGAATTCATATTTCTATATACAAACAAATATAGACCTAACAGGAGCAAGAATCTTTTCCACCTTGTTGTTCATTAGATACACCTTGAAGATTAGTACGACCTGGTTGACTTGGATTATGTTGAACTCCAGATTCAGCTGCATTTAAATCCAAACTATAAACAAATTATTAAATTAAAATAATTAAATTGTTAAATAAAATTTTTAATAAAAATTTGAAATTGTATTAATCAAATTATATTATAACTAAAATCAGTTTTTACTGACCGGCCATCTTGTATACTTTGAAATATTTTTTTTGCTGTTTCCAAAAAGGCCTCTTCAACATTGTGGCCTCTAAGAAAAAAACATGAAATATAATTTTTTCTAATTATATAATTTTATTATAAATCTATATTTTAATTGCATATGTAAGGCTTACGTTTTTGCACTAGCTTCTACAAACATAAGACCATTTTCATCAGCAAATTGTTTTGCTTCTTCATATGTAACATCTCGTTGACCTTCTAAATCACTTTTATTTCCGATTAAAAATATAACCTGTAAATACAATATGTAAAATTTTTTGTTACATAAATAGTATAAACCTATTATTTATAGAGTATGAGAAATACATCATTCAACAGTTCTGCATCAATGTAGTTTACACTTTACAGACGTAAATACCATTATGTAAAATATCATATTTTGCATACAGTGCTTGGATTTGTTAAATTCCTTGTATCTGTAAGCCAGCTGCTAAGATGATTATAAGTTGAACGACGAGTTATATCATAGACCATTAATGCTCCAGCTGCACCTCGGTAATAAGATCTATAATATATATGTGTATATATGTATATATATATATATATATATATATATAGATCTATAATTATGTATAGACAAATATATATCTATTTTGTTATTGCCTTTTTTATTTAAAATATTACAATTTAATAATTATAAGAGCATATAGACCTAGTAACTGCTCTAAAACGTTCTTGACCAGCAGTGTCCCATATTTGTAATTTTATTTTTTGCCCTGCAACTTCAATAATTCTTGTTCCAAACTCAACACCAATAGTATGTGGGCAATCTGCCATAACTATAATATAGAAAAAATTTTCCATTTTATTTAAAAAAAAAAATTAATAATTTATATGAAATATAAATTTGCATTATTTATAAAGATTATAAAAATTATATTTTATTATTTTTAAATATTTTATTCATCTATAATAATATCAAAATATAAATTTATTTCTGATATAAAAATAATATATTTTTAACCTTTAATCATAACATCTTTATTCTATTCATTTTTTTCAACTATAATACTAATAACTTACATTTTTTTTCTGTAAATTGATGCAGTAAGCATGATTTTCCTACTCCCATATCTCCTATAATAATGTATTTGAAGATATAAGAATAATTATATGGTCCTGTTGACATGTTTTATCTGTAAATACATAATTTATAAATCTTTAAATTCTTGTAAAATATATAAATTAATATAATATAAGTTTATATATCAAAATCAATATTATATGCAATTTTTTTAATTTTCATGTTAATATAATATCTAAAATATAAATATATTAATAACAATAAACATTGTATAATTTAAAATAAAATTTATTAAGCATCTCATATATTAAAAATACATAACAAAAAAGAATCCATAAATGACAACAATAGAGTGGAAAAAAATTATAAAAAATATTTTTGTTATACATATAAATATAAATTTATATAAAAATAATTGTATGTATATCATTATACATAATCATTATAACATAATTGATAAATATAATATCAATATTTCAAACAAATTTTTCATAAATATTAAAATAATAAATAAAATTTTATTATAATTATTAATAAATTGAATGATCATTTTCTTAATAATGAATAAGTTCATAGAAAAGTTATATATATTAAATGATATCACATTAACATCAATCATTCTAAGAATATTATTTTATAGAAATTTAAATAATAATAGACTATGGTTATAAAAAAATAATAATACTATGTAAAGATATTATTCAAATGTTTTTCGATAAAACATTAATGATAAAATAATAATCGTTTAAATTACAATTATCACAATATTACTTAAAAATATTAAAGAAGTTATAAATTATTATATAAAAAAATATGATAATAGTAGTTTTGAAATTTATAAATACAAACAATCAAATTACAATTTCTTTGATGACAACTGTTTGCTACAAAAAAGTTTCTGATGTCAACAATGCATCGTTGTCTACTCACCGTTTTGCAGTATACTACTGTGGAATGTTTTCCCACAAACTGTATTATAAAGATTTTGTTAAAGTATTATTAC
This sequence comes from Apis cerana, assembly GCF_029169275.1. Taxonomy (NCBI): domain Eukaryota; kingdom Metazoa; phylum Arthropoda; class Insecta; order Hymenoptera; family Apidae; genus Apis; species Apis cerana. The sequence goes on along the minus strand of NC_083867.1, from coordinate 7,008,110 downwards.
TACATAAACAATAAGTACTTGTATTAAATATACAAATAATAATCGTAATAACGTAAATGTATTGCAATTCTTTATATCACGCGCAATATGGCAGATCACTGTCGCTAATAACGATGGCGGCGAATAAATGTCAAACCACCTGTCACTATTTTTTAATTGTTCTTTTTATTAATCTATATTAATGCGTTATACAAATTTAATTTTAATAATATAACTATTTATATTTTTAAAATATAAATAAAAATAATTTTTCCAGTTGTAAGTATAATATTTTCGAATCTATAATTTTGTTAGACCATAGAAAGATAAAGAAAGATAGATATCAGTTTATCATAATGACAATAATTCTGAGTATATAAATATAATACGAATTATAATATATTTCAAAATTAAATAATTAATCAAATTATTTGTTATATTATAAAAAAATCTCAAAATTTATGCTAAATTACATATATTTTTATATATCAAATATAAAAATTATTATTACCAATTGATATACGATTCATATGATTCATTACAAGTATATGAACCAACCGTATTTCAATTCTATCTAAACGAAGATATTGATTGGTTTTTTTTTCTTTTAATTTTATTTATAAAATTCATTGATATTTATTAATAATTAATAAGTATTTAAAAATTGCAATTACAATAAACAATGTAAATATTTTACTTTTATAATTAATATTTAAATATCTGAAATTATAATATATTCTTATGTATATAATAAATATTTATATAAAATATTTGTATAAAGATTAAAAATTTGTTTAATAATATAAATTATTGTTATACTTGTCTATTATAATATTCATATGTCATTAAATTTTATATATTATACAAAAATATAAAAAAATATACAAAATATCTTTATTATATTACAATTAATTACAATTTAAATAGAAATAAATAATTTATTTCTTTTTATACAGAAGATATAGTAATATAATTAAAAATATTTAATAATTTTTATTATAAATATATATAATATTTATGATATATATTTATAATATATATATATTTATGAATTTTTAATACAAAGCACATAAAAATTAAAATATAATTTAATTTAAGTAATTTAATTAATAATCTTTTTAATAACCTATTTAATAACCTTTATTTTAATTTATCTTTCTTCGTTTTTCATAAATTATATATTTCTAAATAATAGAAATTAAAATTATTTATGATAATTGAAAAATTATTGGAGGATTTTATTTAAAAAATAATAGATTTAAATTAAAAATCAAACAAATATTTATCAAATTTAAGTAATAGGGAATGAATGTTAATACTAACATAGTTTAGTTAGCATGCGCTTGTAACATGCAAGTGTTGTGTTATGTATTTATTCTTTAATGGTTAGAATTTATGTTTAACATAACTTTGTGAAGTTTTTCATAAGTTTGAAAGTCTTGATATTGTCGATAAAAATTTAATTTGCTTTACTGTTTTTGATTATCATTAAAATATAAGAAAATTTTTGGTTAAAAATAGTATTAGTGAATCAAAAAGTTTCTGTTAACAGGTGAATATACATAATTAATTTAAATATAAAAAGTTAGTGAATACTTATTTATAAAAATAAAAAATAAAAAATTTTAACTCATTGATAAAAATTAAATAATTTTGAAAAAATTGATAAATATATATCATTTATATCATAAATATTAAAAAAGAATATTATAAAGACTATCAATTATTAAACAATAATTTATTTTTTTATTTACATGTATATACATACATTATTTAAATAATAGATTAGTCAAATCAAAATTTTAATAAAGTTTGATAATAAATATTGTTAAATATTTCTATATATCATATTTGTATTTAAAATGTATTTTTATATTTAAGTTTTAGTTTTTATTATCAAAAATTTTTATATATATATTTATATACTCAAATGCATAACTATGTTTTAAATATAATTTAATTATTAAATAAATTTGTTTTAGAATAATATTACAGATGCCATACATTTTGGTACGTGGTAATCTTGCATCATATGGTCATCGATATCCATGGAGAGTTTTGGTATCAGGTCTTAAAGGTATAATTTTTTATTTAGAAATTCAAATACTTATATTACTTATTATATTCAAATATAATATATTACTATATATTATTTCATTATCATGTGTTAATGTGTTAATAATTTTAAAAATAAATTTAATGTTGATAATTGATATTTTCTAAATATGCAATAAATTTTTAATATCTTATATTTTTTATTTTATATTTCTCATAAAGAGAAATTTTTGGAAGTTTTTATTATTTATTTTCTATTATTTATATATTTTCATAATATATGTTATTATATCAAATAATATTGTGTGTGTGCGCGCGCGCACATGATATATGACATATACATTACATATATACAAAATATTTATATGTATATATTTTCCTTATGTTGCACGCGTGCGCACATAAACACAAAATAATAATAAAAATAGACGATAAATTATAAGTATATATTAAATATTGAATTTTTTTTTTGGAAAATTTTCAAAATATAATGTAATATTTATCATATATATAATATTTTTAATAAAATAATAAATAAATAAATATTCTGTTATTAATAAATAAAATTGTACTAATAATAATAATATTTTTCTAGCAATAATTAGTAATCATTCAATTAGTAATCAATCATATTAATCATTTTAATATACAAAAAATTCGTATTAAACACACACACACACACACACACACACACACAATATGCGCATATTATTTTTTTTATTCGGATTAATAACTTTGAATAAAAAAAATATTTTTAATTTATGAAATATATAAAAATAATATTGTAATATTTATCATAATTTATAATTGAAAATTTTAAATTTATTGATTTTTTTCATTTTATTTGAATTGATATTTTTCATAAATGTAAAAATAATATTAATGATTTTGAGTAAAATATTATATCTACTATCGTTTCTTCATCAATTATCATCATCTATTATCATGATAAAATGATAAAAATTATCATATAGATTGTAAATAAAATTGATTTTATTTCTTTTTATTTGAATCCGTTAGAATCTACGACTTTTTTACGACTTTTATATAATTCTTGTTTTCTGTTTTAATTCATATAAAAATCCAGAAAAAAAATATTGAAACAATAAAAAAAACACGAAATTACATCAAAATCTATATAATATTATTCACGTGTGTTGTAGCATCCGATATAGAACAATTGAGTCGTTTTGCTTCTGGAGGATATAGTGATGATTCGACAATAGTGTATTTACAACATCCTTGTGTAATATTAACTGCTTTAGAAGTTCTTGGTTACAAAGTCGTAGCATCTTCAAGTACTAGTGTTAAACAAGATTATAATGAATATATGTGGACTATGAGAAAAGATTTTTCTGAACCTGAACCTGAACCTGTTATTAAGACAGGTATGATATTACAACAATTACTTTTATTCTTATTAATAATAACGTGATTAGATACATTTACATATTTAATTAAAAATTGAATATACTATATTATATATATATATGTATGTATCTTTAATATTTTAAAATTGGAAAGAAATATGAATTTACAAAATATTTTTAATTTTAATATAAAATTTTTATTTAATATAAAATTAAAATAATGTATGTTATATAAATTATTTTAAACATCAGAGGAAAAAAAGTTATTAAATATATATATAAACAATAAAAATGTAATAAAAATAAATAAAAATAATAGCAACAATAATAAAATATATTTTATAATTTTTTTGTATATAATAATAATAATAATAATAATAATAATAGTAGTCGTAGTAGTGGTAGCAGTTATAGTAATAGTAGTAATAGTAGTAGTAATAATAGTAGCAGTAATAATAATAACAACAATAATAACAATAATAATAATAACAATAATGAAATCTTTTCTTTACTAAAAAGAATATACTATGATTAAATATAGATTCAATGTATTACAAAATATGTATACAATTCAATGTATACAAATGTACAATTCGTATTAATCTATTAATTTATTAAAAATGCTTATTTGTTTTTAGTATTTTTTGTTAAAATAACTATATTTCGATATAACTATATAACGATATTTCGAGTAATGCTGATTGTGAAATTATTCCATTATATTAAATTTTATAGAAATTATATATAATACATTATAGAAATTAAAATATTATTTATATAACTGAAAAATATTCGTTATCAATTTTATTATTCTTTTATAAAAATGGAAATAATCACAAATATAGTTTTAAAGAGGTTATGTATGTAATAATACGTTTAATTTGATATTATTAATTTTGTATCATATATATTTTATTATTTTATTTACGTATATTGTTTGGCATTCTATGCAATTCTAAATTTTCTGTTGTTATAAGCTAATATATATATATGTATATTAATAATTTTCGATATTACAAATTTTTTATTGATTTTTGTTATAAGCGTAAAAGTTGCATTATACGATATATTATTTCAATAAATTTCACAAATTTTAAATAATATTTTAAATAATAGATAATTAATAAATAAGATTGATTTGATGCTGTGCTAATTATATATTTTTGAATATAATATTCAATAAATTTCAATAAATTTCACAAATTTTAAATAAAATTTTAAATAATAGATAATTAATAGATAAGATTGATTTGATGCTGTGCTAATTATATATTTTTGAATATAATATTTAATATAAATTAATTATATTGTAATAATATCTTTTAATTTTTATGTATATTTTTTTACGTGAGTTAAATATTAGTTTTGATTCTGTATCTATATAATTATACATAAATAATATTATATAAATAAGTTTTTATTTTATTATTAAATGAATTTACTATTTTTAAAACTATAAATTTTATAAAATATATATAATAAATAAAACATATAAAATTAAAAAAAAAGTATAAATGATATATAATAAAACTAACTTAAGTGATTATTTTATAAATTTTATAATCATACATTCAAAGTATCATTATAATATGGAACAATATATGAGAGAAATGTCCAAAGTATTCAGAAAATATTAGATGTTTTTTTTATATAGATAGCATATCTTAAGAAAATAAATTTAATAATTTAAACAATATAAAATAAACAATAGATAATACTATAAACAATAGAGAAAAACAAAAATTGATTAAAATATTATATAAAATTATATATATATATATACACATACATACTTGTAAATATAAAACAGTAATATAACAAAATATGCATTTTTAATGATGCAAAATAATAAATGGAATTATTATATTATATTATAATATATGGATCAATCAAAATAGTATAATTGAAAATAATGATACTAAAAAAAATTGTTTAGTTAATAGTTTAATCTGAAGTTTGTTGCATTCTAAATTTGTATGATGCAATTTAAAGAAAAATAAGAAGGATAATTGACTAAATAAAATAGAAATAAAAATAATTTCATTTGTATTTTAATTTTATAAATTTTATCTGTTGAATTATATATATAATTACATTTTTATACATATGATTATATTTTTATTTTCTTCATTATAATTTATATAATGAAGAAAATATAAAATATTATTATTATATAAATATTATATATAAAATATTGATTTATCAATTTAAAATAAAATAATCTTTTTTTAAAATAAAATCGTCATAACGTATTTTGTATAATATTTTTAAGTAATATATTAGAAATATATTATTATAATATATATATATATATATATATATTATTATAATTATATTATTAGAAATATATTATATTATTATAATTATATTATTTTAATTAACATATATGTAATAACTTTTCTTTTCCTCTGCTATGTTGCTATAAAAAATTAAATCATAAATTTATGAAATTATATTAATTATATAAAATTATTATATAAATTTTACTTTTTTTATATACATAATTATAGATTTATTTTTTGTTAATATAGAAATATTCGATTTTTATTTAGGAAATTACATATAACTTATTATTATTGTGTATAATATCATTTTATCAATTTAAAAAAAATATTTTTTCTCTATTTAATGTGAAACATAGTACTAATCGAATTTTTTCTTTACAAGAGAAAATAAAAAAAATACAAAATATTTTTGTATTTTTTCCAACAGTATTTTAGAAGCAATATTTTTTTTTTAACAGTAAAAGACAACGAAGTCTAGCAACCCCTTTTAGCTGAACAATGTCGCAATCAGGAAATGCAATGATCGGAAAATTAGCCAATGTAATAAATGATGAAAATTACTATTATGTTGGTGTAAAAGCATCTCCATTTGCAAATGATTGTGTTGTCTTTGGTTTAAATTCGGATGAAATTTTGGCTCTTTCCAAGCGTTTTCCGAATTCTGGATCAGATGTGGTCAACGGTGTTATGATCAAAGGTTACCATTGTCTATTTTTTATACTTTTTTCACAGAATAATTGTAATTTTTTTAATTAATCAATTTCTTGAAATATTGTTATAATATAATTTGTAAAAGTATTATAAAAAATGCTAAAAAATCTCTAAAACAAATAAATGCAATTGCAGTCTTTAAATAATATATTTTATCAGGAAATTAATAATAAAAAATAATGATAATATATTAATAAAAATAGATTTATGATTAATGTTTTTTCTTGATAATATTTATTATATTTTTATCATTTAAAATTATTTTTAAATTTTTAATAATAAAATATAAAATTTATTATAAGAATATTATATATTAATAAATTCATAATAAAATGGCAATGATATTTTTTTAAGATATTATATTCAAATATTTTTATCAAAATTCAACATTAATATGTTTTATTAATACGATATTTCTTTTTTAATTTGAGCAATAAAATTTATTACAGGACCACCTTTTTCCATCATTAATGCCTTGGCAGAATTAGGATATCGAGTTATTTGTAGCACGGGGGAGGCCGAAATACTTTGGACATTGCAAAGGGAATTGTAAAGTCAACAATTTATATTCTCAGGATTATATTTATAAGAGAAAAGTACCATTTATATACAAGACAAATGCGAGTAAGCTTGCTAATATGCATGCAAATTGAAAAAAAAAAAATATTATATTATTTATTTATATACGAAAAATTTATACATGTAAAACACATAGTATATGAAATTCATTTTTATTATCAAATTTTTATCAACATTTTTTAACTTACTCTCGAGATATGTATTTTTTATGGGATATATTTGTATTAGTTAATAGTTTTTCATGAAAAATTTTGGCAATACTTTTCACATATTATATTCGTAAAAGGTATATAATAGATTCAAACAATCATCGAAATGTACATTAAATGCATTTAATTTTTGCAATTTTCAAGTGAATTTTAAATAAAAAGTCTTCAGTTCATTTTTATATGAATTAATAATAATAATAATAATAATAATAATAATAATAATAATAATAATAATAATAATGATAATGATAATGATATTAATAAGACTGTATAAGATATAGATTCCAGTTTCTACATATTTCCGATTAAATTAATGTTTTTCTTAGTAGTTAATTATTTTACTTATTAATATAAAAATGCATAGAAAACGATCATTAAGCAAGCATAAAATTATATAATAGAACATAGAAATGATAAAAAAAATATGCTTAATTTTATTAATTATTTTTAATTTGTGCAGAAATTATTAATTAACAGTTGTTTAAATAATACATTAAAATTCAGAATTTTTCTTTTAATAAAGAAATTTGATGCATTTGATATATCAAATTGCATGATATGCAATATGCATTTTAATTTTAAAAAAAATTGTTATTTTTTATCTATATTCGAAATATTATTTATAATATATAATGCATGGAATCAAAACTAGGATTGTTATATAATGTGCGATAAAATTTGTATCATATTCAATATGTGTTAGCACAGCATCACGCTTCGAAATGAAAAGAAATTATATACTAATTAATCGATATATTCTATTTATTACAAAATAATTGAAACACGATATGTTATGTACACATAAAAGTCAATTTTATATATCGACCTTATTTTCATATATGAATTCGATATATTCACTATATAAATATATATATATATAAAATATATGTAAACGAAATAAATTTTTTTGCATATTGTAAATGAAAATTTGTTAAAAAATATATAATTAATATAATCTAAAAATGCTTTTTTACATGTATATTTTCATTATTATTTATAATAATTTATCAAAAACTATTTTCCATCCATAATAATTTAATACTTAAACTTGTACAGCAAAGAGATTTTAAGTGCAATTTTTATTTATTTATATTTTTTTAATGGAACGATAGGTAAATCACTCAGGTACTAAGTCTGTGTCTATATTAAACATGGAGCATAATCATAGTTATAATGATCATAATAAATGCTGCAGTATAAGTACTAATGTCAGTGTTCATCAATCTCTAATGGAAATGGAGTTTGAACGTGGTATATGGTATGCTGGTAAATAATTAAATTTATTCAATTTTAAATACATTCTTTTAAATATTCAAGATTTTATTTTTTATTAATACTTTATGTAACTTTTAGCACAATATAATGATTTGGATCGTGTAAAGACATTATTGAAGAAAGGTGTTTCTGCTAACATAGAAGATTCAGCTGGATATACAGCATTACATTATGCAGCTAGAAACGGACATTATAAAATTTGTAATATGTTATTAGAAAATGATGCAGCCGTGAATGCACAAACACGCTGTGGTCGTGCCACTGCTCTACATAGAGCAGCTATGCAAGGTCATTGTAACATTGTTGAACTTTTATTAAAATATGATGCAAATCCTAATTTAAAAGATGCTGATGATTATACTCCTTTACATAAAGCACTTATAGCACGCTCAACATCAGTTTGTAAATTATTAATACCATGCACCAATCTATCATTGTTAAATAACAATATGCAAAGTATAGAACAATTGGTAAATGAAAAATTTCCTGACATTTTACCATTTTTATTGACATATATAAATAAAGAAAAAAATAAATGATAAATAAAAATAATTTGAAATTTCCAATTTTTATATATTAAAGAATAATATGAGTGTTATGATATATGTATTCAGTAAAACAAATAAGAAAAATGTAATATAATTATGAAATTATATTGTATTATTTATTGAATTATTTTAAGAATATTTGTCAAAATAAAATAATTTTTGATAAATAGATATAAAATGAAATCTTCATATTCGAAAATTTTAATAAATCTATAAAATGTGATTTTAAAAAAATATTGAATATTATATTTTGTATAACTTTTTTTTTAATTTATTAATAATTAATTCATAACTACATATAAATACATTTTTAATAAAGTGATCTATTCACTTTCACTTATATTGATATTTGAATATTTTGAATATTCAAGAGGTATATTTTTAATATTTAAAAGTAAAAAAAAATATTTTGTTAATAAATTGTAAATTTTTAATGAAATTAATAAAAGTAAAAATAAAGATTTCGTAAGATTTTATTTTGTATTTCATATATCATTATTATTATATATCATATTATCGATTATATTAATCAATTTAATGATAAAATTTGAATTATAATAAATATATATTAATTAAAAATAATTATTTATTATCTATTCATATAAATTCATAAAATCAAGATAAAAATTATAATTTCGAATGATTTATGTATTTAAAAATTTGACGTTATTTTCAAGTCAAATATAAAATTAAGCTAATTAATACTGATATATTTATGGATAGTAAATGATATATTACTGGAATTAACATAATAGATTGATAGAATTTAACAAAATGATTTATAATTTGCAAAAATAAAAAAAGTAAAACTATTATATTGTTTAATGGATATTAATTTTTTATAAAAGTAATTTTATGGTGTATTATAATATATTACGATATATTGCCATTATAAATAAGAAAAAAAATGAAAATCGCCAGTGTTTGTTTTTTATTTATAATTAACTATAATTAAATTAGTTCCTGTTAAAAATAAACAAGTTTCTGAATATTTTTGAATAATAATGTAAAAACGTATGCAGTTATGTACATATATATGCGCATATGTATTATATTATTAGTAAAATGTATTATATTATTAGTAAAAGTTTATTTCATGCATCATATAATACAAGATAATTTCTTTTTTTTTTGTACGTTTAAATATAAAAATTTCGAATGGTAAATTGCATCGGGAAATAAGAAATATAAACATTCTATGGAGCGATAAAGGAATAAGAGTATATAATAAAATTGATGGCACGCATCATCATTCGTATCATTCCATGTGCTCATCAGAACGGAGAGGGTCGTGCACTTGATATTGAATCGTTCGTGCGTAATCGTAAGTATTCGGAATGGATCGGGAGTGATCGTTAGAATTCGACAGTATTCGATGAGTTGCGGTACACGGAGCGCAATACGGCCGCCGGAGCCCCCTTGCGATAAACAGTGGTGCCATCTAACGGAACACCTCCCGTCTTCTCTATGACTGCAATCGTTGCATGGAGTCAGTCGTTTCACGAATACCGCGGGTGGTTTGCGGGAAGGCTCGCTGCCGCCTTTAGCCGTTGCGCGACGGATCGTCCGTCGTTTCGCGGTCCGAGGTTCGTCCGCGTGTCTTCGACCACCTTTCCCGCCTGGATTCTTGTGCAATTTTACTTGTCGATTTGAGTGACAATCGCGAGCGATGTAATCGTACCCTGACGTCACGAGGCTAATCAAGTGCACACACGAACGCAAATACAGGCGCGCGCGCGCCTGTTATTCGTATTCGTATACACGGATGGTGTACGTAGCCACGCTCGCTATACTACATACAATACGTATAGAGCTGTACATACAGCTAAACTGATACAGAACGAAGGAAAAGGAAATAGCGAGATCGTGAAAGACAGAGGAGAAGAAACGGAAACAGAGAGATAAGAAAGAAAGAGAGATATATATGTGCGTATACATATATATGTATGTATATGTGTATATATATATATATATATATAGTTGCGTAGCAAGAGAACGGTAATAGAGAAAAAGGGGTGAGGCATAAAACATATACACGGAGGACAAATTATATTTGCATATTCTATGTAGACTCTACAAGTCTTACCTTTATAAAACATTATGCGCAAATATTGCGAAGAAAAAGTTGAAATGGTAAAAGTATCGACATTTTTTTCATTTGCAATGTTCGACCATCGATTTTTCTCGAACGATATGTTTTTGTATCTCGGTAAAGGATTTCACGTTTTCGACACGTGTGAGACAAGGCTATAAAATAGAATAAAGAAGAAGAAAGAAGAAAAAGAAAAAGAAGAAGAAGAAGTGAGAAAGAAGTATCTACATCTCGTGGCGCCCCGTTGTGTTTTTCTACGGAAAACTGCGCTCGCAACCAGCGTGAACTTTCAAAGTGGAAGAAAACGTTCGGCAAACCCAGAGTAAAAATTTCTTCAAAAACGATAAACAAAAAACAAAAGAAAAAATTAATTTGTACGCGCTTCATCTTATCTGATTGATAAAATGAAATGAAATGAGTGAAGAAGCAAACGAAGAAGTTTGAAGTAGAACGAACTTGGATGAACAAACAAGTTTTATTCCAGTCGAACCGGTCAGTGAGTGTAATATAATTTTTGTGCGTTATCATTGGGATATTTTTTTTTTCTTTCTTTTTTTTTTTTTTTTTTCTTATGTGAATTATTATCACATGTGAGTATAGAAGTGTGTACATGATTGCGGGTGTTGTACCTTGTTTGTGCGATAATAAGAAAGTGGGATCTCTATGTTCCGTTTTTATTAACTTGTCGGACGGTCCACTGCTTTGAGAGTCAAGTTCGTCGCGCTTCGCTGTACGCGCTGTGCCTGGCGCGCACATAGGTATTTACTTATTTCCTCGCGCTTTCGGTTATATTTTGCGAAAAATTTTTTATTCGAAACGACATGAAACATCTCCTTTTCGTGATATTGAGAATTAATGTCGATAAGTGTAATTGTAAATTACGACAGATATTTGCTTTTCCAATTCTTCAATTTTCAAATTTATCTTCCATTTTGCACTTTTTATCATTATCTAATTATTTTTTTTTTTATAAATTTAATTTTCAAAATATTATTGGCAATAATTAGTCGCTATTAAAGAGTTAATACAATAAATTTGACGCAATGGCGAATATTATTATAAATTTTAAATAGTTAACTTCTTTAATTTGCGATTAACTTATATAAAATTTATAATTATAACTAAAAATAAATTTATATAAGTTATAAAAATTTATAACTTATATAAAATTTTTGTATGTCATTAATATTAAATTGATAAATAAAAAAATGTTGAAAAAACAATGATTCTGAAAGATATAAATAATTAATTTATAGTTAAAAAGATTTGATCTCAGTCTATATTGGCATTTTTTTTATTTGAACAACAAGAAAATATTTAGATTAATTAGATTAATTAGATGGATAATTTTTAGCTTAAGCAAAAACATTTTCTCGCATTTATCTTTGATATTAAAGAATTGGCTAATGAATTTTGAAATTTGACGGGAAAGTAATGTCCGTGGAATATGAAATAGAGAACGTAAGCGTCGACGACAATATCGATCAACTTTTCCTAAACGTGCCTCGGTCTACATATGTTCGGAAGCAGAATGGGGTGTGGACATGCGCATATGCAGACTATTGTATTAGTAGTGTGTCGTCAAGTACGACGCCATGTGATGCGTGAGAATATGATATAGTAATAAACATTCTTCGTCTCAAAAAAATAATCTAATTAAAATTTATATAAATTAAATATGTTTATTATTTGATTATTAATTTTATTAATTGATATAATAATAAATCGATAATAAGAATAATTGTACATGTAAAAAAAATTAATATTAGAATTTTGTACCTATTCACATATGTTAAATGATATTTGAAAAATTTTTATTATTTTTTTTATATAATTAATATTTTGAAAATTTATAACTATATAAAAAAAATTATTGTATAATAATGACGAATAAGTAGTTTATTAAAGTGTTACAGCGTTAAAGTTTCACAAGTATTATATTTATGTTTTATTGCATCGGTTTCACTTTCCGCTTTGCTTGTACTACTTACTCGATGCAAAGAATCTTGGGTAAAATATCGCATCAAAAGTCTCATCATTTTTTTTTTCTTATATTTCAATAACAATTTTCACTTATTCTTATGTTTATCATTTCTAACAAATCGATTGTTCATTCGATCTTTTGTTTAACGATTATCTTTCTTCTTTAACAGGATCGGCAAGATTACGAAGAATTGTAACAAACTTCAAGAAGGATGAAAAGAATTATGGAAAACTCAAAATTCCAGCAAGACGATTCCCAAAAGATATAATAGCCGTCAGATAATTGGCAATTGAGATGTCCTCTGCTTAGTATCTTGGTGAGAATTGCCTGTCATTGAATATTTATAAGCGATTCCAGATTTGGAGGATAAACGGAAAACCGATCGTTCCTGAATAGTAGCAACGACAAGCTAAAAAAATAAAATATCTAGGGTTTCTATTTTTCGCCAGTAGATTACGCATACGGTTAACGAATCTGTCTATATATACGTGAATAAGTGAGAAAGTGGCGTGTCGAAAAGTGAATCTGATGTTCGAGGGCGAAAAGGAAACGACGATAGTGACGGTGCTCGGTCGATAAATAGAGTTATATAAAGTGCAGAAAGAAGATCAAAGAAGAAAAATGTGTACTTAATCTTGATTTTTTTCGCGAGTGATTTTACATTGGTGATGTGAACAGTGTCTATTGTAAAGAACATCTCGAATGTCGGTAAATAAAGAAGCATATACGATTGAACGATGCAATTAAGAACGTGTATTCGATTAGTGAGTGTCGGTCGAGAAAAAAAAACTATTCGTTTTGATTGATTTTTTTCTTATTTCACATTGATACAAACGGGTGACGAAACGAGAAATAATTGAGAGTGAAATGAATTATTATTTTTTTCATTCGTCATTTTGCAAACTCCCATTATGTACTTGATTTTGATCATAGTTTGGAATTTGACGTGAAAAGAAAAGAAAAGAAAAAAAAGAAGCAAAGTTTTCGTGTTGAAGAAAGGAAAGATTTCAAAAATTTGTCACATTGGAAAAGTGTTAGTGATAATAGTGGGTGACGTTTATTGATTCGCAGTGGTGATATCTTTATTATTTGATATCCATATTATTGGTTGTAAAGGTATGGTGAAAACAGATTAGTGGTGATAGTGGCATATCGCGTAGAAAGAGAACACTCGACTGTGACTCTTAACTCATTACCACGGATTTCTCCCGGCAGTTTGACACAACAGCCATCCTCGATGAGAGGAGGCACATGTCCATTGCTGCCGCTGAAAATGCAGGGTAAGATTTTTTTTCCTTTTACTTTATTTTCTTCTCTTTTTCTCTTATTTTTATTTTAATCTTAAATCGTTGATAACAAACGGGAAATTTGTTCCCGTTCAACGTCCAATTTGTACATATATCGTTTATTTACTTAAGCATTTCAGAGATCACCGATTTCGTTACTTTAATATATCGTGATGTGTTTCACATATGTACAAGAAAATTCACACATGTTGCATGCATTGGTCGGAGTTAAGATGTAAAGCAAATGAATCTATTACTAGTTGTTTAACACAATTAACCTCTTAAGTGAGAAATTATATGGGTGAAAGTTTTATATACATTTCCTCCGCTCTTTTTATTACCATTTTTCATTTAGCTTAAAACTTGATAAATAGTTTCGTGTGTATTTTGTAATTATTTTATATTATTTTATTGTATTATTTTTCCATGCAAAAGTGTTATTGTATTCTATAAAATCAAAAATGAGTGAATCGATATATATTATATTAAAAATTTAGAAAGTTTAATTGTTGTATATATTCATTTACTTCAATTTTCGTAATGCATTAAAATATTAAAATATTAAACATTTTGCTATGACTTTATATATATTTTTTTCTTATATTATTTGAATTCTATATTAAATGGCGTATAGTCGATGTTAACTAATGTGAATCATTTATCAAAAAGTATTGAATATTTACAATTTTGTATATATATATATATATATATATATATATATATATATATATATATGATGATATATTAGTCAGGATTTGATTTAAAAAAAAAAATAGAAACGATCCCTGAAATTATAAGAATCATACATGATACATAGAAACAAAATAAAAATATTTTTTGCGTTTTTTAAGTGTGTACCATTTTAAATTAACGAACGGTTTAAAAAAGATCGAGCATTGACATCGAGCATTTTTATATCGAACAATAATTTAAAGTAATATTTTTGTTATATTTATATCATAACATCATTTAACATCTTATCGTAAATTAAAACAGGATAATTGGAGATAATATTGAAAGATGATATGATAGATTTCAAATATTAGAAATTAACGAATTAATACACACACGCGCGCGCGCGCGCACACACACACACATATTAATGAATGAATTAATTAATAATAATAATATTTATAATGGAAGTTTATGAAATATCTTCACTTCGTTATTTCTATTCGAAAACATCGATGTTCGATATTCAATTTTCATATCATTTTCATATAACGACTTAAAAAAATTTTTTAAAAATTTAAAAATTTTTTTCTCTTATAAATAAATAGAAAATTAAATAAATTTAATTTACGATAAAATCGATTTAATTTTACTTAATCCACAACAAAGAAAGAAAATGCTAAATTATCGAGAAATACGTACAATATCTTACGATATAAAACCTACTATTACAGAAACGACTAGTCAGACAAACCTCTAGCGAAAGTGTTAACGTTGATAGAGCCACGAGAAACAACAGACAAGCAGCGAGATAGTTTTAGGCAACGTATATAACGGGAGGAGTCTTTCAGAATACGAAGAAGAAGAACAAGAAATAAGTATTTCAGGTAGACGGGTCTCGAGATAGGTTCAGTAGAAACTGAAAGAAGTTGAATGCAAAAGGTTTCTTTTAAGGTAGAGAGAAAGAGATGAGCATAAGGAAAAAAAGAAAAAAAAATGAAAAAAAGAGCAGCAGGTGTCGGCACAATTCAAGTCTTCAAAGGGAAAGAAAAAATTTAAAATTTTTTAATTTTTAAATCTAACAACGAATGATATACGCGTTTCTTTCTTTTTTGCTCATTTTTCATGAGAAGATTTTCTGTACAATTTCCTATGCACGCGATAAATATTAAATCATTAACGATTATATATATGCATGTCAGAATTATTTTTAGTAAATATATTTGACAAATGTATAACATCAAATCATATAGACTTGTCGATATATTCATATGATTGCTAACATGATTTTAATGACACGAGAAACGATTTTCCCGTTGCTTAGAGATAGGGGAAATAAATCATAAGTGGCGAATAATCGCTACAAAATCGATGGTCTCGTCAACGAGTATACATATATACATATAAGTAGAGGAAAATAGAGGGAAAGGGTGTTGCTATCATATGGCGTGAAAATGATAGTAACATTTTTAAATACTATTAGACAACTTACTCGATAAGACGTTGCGTAATGATACATATATTTCCTTGCTTTATGTATTGGCAATACATAATATCGCGTACTTGCATAACGATGGATTTAATTCAAAACAGATGAAACGAAACTTGAATATGTTTTCACGTAACACTGAACGCGTCGAGGCTATTTCGTTCTGTCCAGAGAAAAAGATTTGGTAATCTTGGTTTTAGACTCCGATAGCATCGATGAATACAACTTTTCCTTCTTTTCCTTCGTAAAATTGCGATAACTTTTTATATCTCGCTATATCTCGCTATGCTAGCTCTCGACAATATGTTTTATTAGCTCGTAAATAAGATTTTAGAAACTCTTCTCTATGCTACGTCAAGGTACATTCGAAAATAACAGCCTCCAGAACGAATTCCTTGACTTGTTTTCAAGCTTGCCGAACAGAGGATAAATGATATGGAAGATAATCTCATTTGCGCGTCTCTTATATATCAATTCTCTTGTATTAAACAAGATACAATAATGTATCGAAAAACAAGACATCCACCAGTCATTGTTGAAAAAATTGTAGAGGCGAAATATAAGATAAAGCGCGGCAAGACCTGGTTCAATCGTAAAAAAGAGAGAAAGAGTCGCGTGCGAGACACATGTAGCGAAATAGAAACTTGGCTTGCTTTGACGTGGGCGTTGCAAGCCTCATCGAAACTATACAACTGATTCATCATCACGAATCGATCATAAGACATTACACTTTACAAACAGTGAAACAGTTTAATTAAATTGTTTATCGGCAAAAAAATTGCGTCCGTTAAAAATAAAAGCAAATTAATAAGAGAGCTAAACTAAAATCGCGGAGTTCGAATAAAATGAAAGTTTCGCATCATTCTTTATGACCTGTTTTATGGTATCGTTCTATTCGATGACATCGCTCTTCGATGAAATAATGAATTTTTCTCGCTAAATGCATCCGAAACGGTCAAAATAACAATCGATAACATTAGATTCCTAAATATAAAGTAATAATATAAAATTAAAAAGTTCTAAAGAAAGTATAAAAATGATGAGAGAGAGAGGCAGACAAGCAAAATCGGCCCGCGCGATGTCCATCGAACAGCAAGTTAGCGTATAGTAAAGTCACGTGGTTGGTGCCGAGTACAGCCGAGAGCCGAGTCGAATCGAACCGAATCGCTCCGAACCGTGCCATGCCATGCCGCACCGCACCGCGCCGCGCCAGCTTGGGATATAGATCCTCCGGTGTACGACGCAACGTTGCCAATTCATTGCTATGAAGCCGGCCGGCTGCTGCCTCGATCGGCCGACTCTGTTCGTCCGCTTGCTCGCCTGTATACTTACTTGCTTGTCTGTCTGTTCCTCCGCTACCTCGTTCATTCGTACATCGTCCGATCATCCATCCGTCCGTCTCTACGGGAAAAATAGCGTTGCCTTGGCTTTCTTTCCTTGCCTTGCTTGACTCACGCCCTGACCGCATTTCCTTTCGCGAAAACACCTTTAATTTTCGATCACTATCCAATATTCTTTTCTTCTCTTCTCGTGAAACGAAGCACGATGTCATCCCATGCATATCCCATCGATGATGTAATTTCTTTATGTTTCAACTTGGTTTACTGTATTTTGTATAGTATCATATTTTGAAAACAGGAAGATAATCGAAATTATCGTTGCATCGGTAAATTTTTTTCCATTTATTTTCCATTTAATTTGATCAGTTTTAAAGAATAACATCGAATAAGTTATAAGCGGAAAACAGAGATCTGGCAACGTATATGTTTCTAAGCACAAGGTAAAAATAACATGGCGTAAAATGCACCGTTATGTATCCTGTGTATATATTTATTATGCGTAAACTTACACAACGCATCATTAGTACACGCAATCATTTGTTGCATAACGCATAATGAATTAGTAATCATTCCCAGAGGAAAGACATTTTACGTTACGTGTAATCTGTATAAATGGCAAGTACCGTTTTCTCGAATAATATGATACCAATTAATTTAGACCTATGAGGGCATCGTCGACCTCGGTTTCGATACTTGGAATATAATTTTACGTAATTTCGTCTTCATGGTCAGTATTTAGAAACCGTACCGTTATCACGAACAGTGACTGTTTGTTTCTTCGAGTCCGGTCTCCTGGATTCGAATTTACACTGCGTTTTGCTTCGTACAAATAACGCACAAATCGGAAAAGGTTAGGTTAAGTTCTAGGAAGCAAATTTTTTGGATTAATTTGTTTTTTTAGATCAATCAAATTCTATTTTCAAATTCTATATATATTTTAATCGCCAAATTTTTGCCACAATTTATGCTAAAATATTCAAATTTAATAATTTTATAATATAAAATTAAATAATAATCGATTTAAATGTTTATCATTAATCGATTTCGGAAAATGTTTTTTGAACTATAATCGATTTTTTTGTTTAAAAAATATATATATTTTATACAAAAATATTTTAAAAATATAATATAATTTGATTTCGTAAAAAATTTTTTTTATTGTTCAAATTTTTTGAACAAAAGATCGTATGATATTAAAATGTTTCAATGTTTGAAAGATAATCAGTGAAAATATAGAAAGATTAATCGATGTTATAATTGAATAATATATTTAAATATATAAAGGATGGTCGTTTAAAGACTAATAGTAACATTATTTTTATAATAATATAATTTCTACTAGTTTTTTGTAGTTTTATCCATATTTTTTTAAAGTTTCGATGATATATAAGTGAAACTTCATATAATTTTATTTATTTCATTTTTAAATTTATGATCAGTTTAATAAGAGAATAATTCGAACAGAATTAATTAATGGAGAATTTGATTTATGAAAATAATTAAAAGATTGAAATTACATATTTTACATGAAAATAATAAATAAAAATATTTTGACTTACGATATAATAGGATATAAAAAATAAATACAATATAGTACGATATACAAAGTAAAATATATTATAAGGACGATATCATAATTTTTACGATAATTTTTTCATTCGATATATTAAATATAATAATAAAAGTAATACGGTATTTATCATTGTTTGTTTTATTTTATGCACAAATGTGTTAATCAGTTTGATAAAATTTTATCACGACTTTCGTTAGAAACTTGTAATCCAGGTTACCGAAGTGAAAACATCAACTACTTCAATTTCATCGTGGAAAGTCTATCTTTTCGTTTTTATTTTTTTTTCTTTCTTTCTTCCTTTATTTCTTTTTCTTTTTTCGTCGGTTTCGTTGAGTTGCTATTTTAATTAGTCGATATGCTTATTTATTCATATATAAATAGTTTAGTACAGTATATATGTCCAAGTTACAAGATTATGCGAGTTTCTTCACGTGGAAAACTCTCAAATCGTCGCTGTTGTCGGCAGAGTGTGACACGGAATTGCGACGTTGCCAATGTTGCAACCACTCAAGGGCAGTTCACACCGTGTCACTGTTACCTGAACGAGTAATCGTATTAATCTTGTCATGCGCAGTATCGACGCTGTAATATATTTGCAAATTATACATATATTGGAAATCTTTGTATCAAGTAATTATATGTATACATAACTTATGATATAATATTATATACGATAGAGAAATAGAAATAAAAAAAATGAAATTAGAAATGATAATAAATGATAAAAAGTAAAAAATTTAATTGGTCGCGAAAATAGGAATATTCAAAGAATTTTTGAACGAAATGATTTAATCTAAAATTAGAAATGATTTATGAATATGTTGGATATGAATCACTTAGGATAGATTTAGGGTTTTAGAATTGAGGATCGGTGTATATGACAATCTAATTTGTAATCTTCTTCATTAAGCTTTTGAAAATAATAATATCATATCACGGGGAAAGTCTAAGATAGACAAATAGAATTATATATATAATAATGTACGTATTGTATAAAATGTATAATATTGAAATGCTAATATTCGCGATTCGGATATGTATATATATATATATATATCAATAATTAAAACTTATAAAAATTGATATTTTTGAAATTATATATATATGTATATATATTGCAACTGAAATTTCGAAAAATAAAGAAGCGAACAAAAAAATAACGAATAAAAAAATAAGTTGATTGGAAATATATCGAGAGGTTTGAAATAATCGCAAATTTTTAAGCATCAAGCGGCAAGCATCATAAAACGTAAATTTATTATTATATTTGAAATCGAAAAATCTCGGTCTTTTCTAAAGTATCCGAAATTTGTAGAGATGGAAGTCAATCGCTTCTTTCGCGCGAATCTTTCATTTCAACCGAGACACGGCTCAGTTTATTCTTCGCGCTTGATCGCGAAAATTGACAAGAACCTTTTCGCTTCTCTTTTCTCGGTTCACGCCTACGTAACAGTTTCACGTGACCAGTTTGTCTTCCGTTTTACGGAACTTTTAACTTTGTTTCATGTTTATGAATTTCGATTATTCGAACGGAATAAAAAAATTGGATATACGAATCTTGCGGATTATTGCTTTCTCTTGTCACAGTATATAACGGATGTTGGCAATTAATCGCAATGGATAAAAAAAGAGTAATAGTCACGATGACTGTATGTCTGTGTACGCGTATGGAGTGGCGAGAAGAAAGTGGAATAATTTAGATTATCTTATTATTGTTTTTTATTATTGTATAACAAGTGTAAGTTGCGCGATGGAATAGATTATTAACGGATTTATGGTATTGAAAAATAATTACAAGGCACGTTTCAATGATCGGGAAAATTTTCTCTTCATATTTTCTTTTTACTTCTTTTTCACTTTTTACTCGCGTAATCGTTATTGGATTAGATAATCGTCACTATTGGGTTTGGGTTTGCACATTTAATTAATTCATATCTATATATTATCTATTATATTTATATATTATATATCGTAATGATATAATAATAGTTAGTTACAATTATCATAATCATCAATTTTTTTATTTGATTAAATTATTATAGATATAGACATTTTTTTCTCTTTTTCCTATGTAGCAGAAAGGGAGGGATGGAGGGGAGGGATAAAAAGTTGGTAGACAAGAAAATCGAACAAAGTAATAATTAATATTTGTCGCGAATCGAGGAAAGCAAATGGCAGGAATGGAAACGTTTGACTCGTTATGAGTTCGTACACGGCAAAACGAAAGGAAAGTGACGTTGGATACCAATCGTTATCTTCGCACATAAGTGCATCGTTTCTTTATATGTCGCGCGTGTACACATATAGCTCGTAAAAGTATCGGATTGAAACAAAATTTCATCTTTTACTTTTCCCTCTATTCTTTATTCGTTAACGCCATTTCACTACGAGTATAGCACAGAGAAAGAGGAGAAAAGTTGAAAGAAATTTCTATGTGCATTCAAAGCTTGCAGTTATCAAGATAATTTTTTAATATATTTTAATTAGTTTAAAAAATAACAACTATAAAATAATAATTTCGCAACTTAACAATTATTAAATTATATCTATCGTAACGAAACGAATTACGAAATTAAAAATTAAGCGACCAATCGAATTATTAATGTTATATTAATATTTGTCATTTATGAATAGATTAATAATTATTTAGTTAAAATAATTAATGATATATAATTAATAATATATATAATTATTATATAATATTATATAATATATATAATTATTTAGTTAAAATAATTAATGATAATAATGACAATTTGCATAATTAAGTTTTAAAACATCACCGAAATATATAATTGAGATATATATCATTGATATAAAAAAAAATTTTTTTTTTCCTTTGATTCGAGTTATTTTTTTTTTTTTTTCTTATATTTTTTAGAAACAGATATAGAACATGTTCTCGAGAAACTAGTATATAATAAATAAACGGAAAAAGACGATAATCGGTCGTTTTATTTAATATTCGACTTTGATTTAAATAAAGTTACGAACGTTGAGTATTAGTAGGATGGACGATGTAAAAAAATTAAGCGAAAGCAAAGAATATTTTCTTGTATATATTAATTTTATGAAATGTGAAAATTAATTAATTTAAATATAGATTTTACTATCTCTAGAAAATACGCTTCCATCAAGCGCGATAATATAAAAATTAAATTGTAATTGCAATTTTAAAAGAAATTGCAATTTTAAATTTAAGTTTTGGATACAACTTGAAGGATTTTGAGAAAAAAATATTAGGAAATATAAAAAACGAGGATTAATTCGGAGAAAGATCTAAAAGTTATTATTCCGTCTATCGGAAACAAATTTATCGACTTCGATTCGACCAAGTTACGATCACAGGACAAATGATATATGTATATGATATGCGGTGTACTTAATATATACAAAGTATTTACACACGTTACCGTTCTCGAGATATTCTACTCGTTATGTCGTTTTTAACTAGATAACGACTGTCGTTCGGTGCTAACTAATCAGATATCTCTTATCTGCCATGGGGCATCTACGAAGAGCAATTAATGCCGGGAGATCGTATCAAAAATCGGGTTTCTTTACATAACGGTGGCATGACATTGTAGTCCATGCGTAACCAGACTATCCGCGCGATTCAGTGTCCACGTTTTTATCGTTGAACAGGTCTGACCAGATGGAAAACTAGAGTGTCCATCTCTTTTCCTTGTTTTCTCGTAGAATATTAATTCGGAAAAATTTCAGAAAGAAAACATAGGGAAGAAAGGGACAAAGTTCGTAAAGGGAAAAATGAAGGCAGAATTAGAATTTACCGCCGTTAGAATTAACATATATCATTAAATGGAAAATTATCATTTCAAGAAAATTCCAAAAATTTCCAAGAATTTTAACAATTTCTTATTAGGTAAAATGAACGATTTTAGATAGAAATATCTGTTAGTGCCAAATTGTCCAGGATAAAAATTAAATTAGCGTTTTTATTTCAGTTTCGGTTACGAATTGAAGATAGAAAATAACACGTCTATTTTAATTTTATCCGTGAGAATATCTATAACAAAATCTTTCGCTTAAATACCGTTCGTATTTTAATCGTGATATTTTATTCGTTTCTCAATAATAATTGCAATTTTAACATGATTTTATAATAATCGAATCATTAACGCATCGTTTTTATAAGCCAATTATAACAATTTTCTCGTTAAAGTTATGCAATGCGATATTCGCGTATCACATCGAAATCTTCATTAGAGAATTAAAATTTGATTTTGTTGAATGCGTTATCTTGAACTCGTAGCATTGTATAGGCTGGACCTAAAATAGTTTAAAATGCCTATTCTTAACCGAGAACCGAAAGGGTGTAAGAAATGCAATTCTTCTATCGTATGCGAACGTTTATTTATTCGTCTCATCTGGTTTCGGCTGTTTTTTAGCATGGTTCGTAATAGAGGTTCTCAATTGCGAATGAAAGCAATTTTGTAAATTTTCGTTATAATTAATGAACGTTATATAATAAGAACGTTTATTATAGAAAAAGAAGAGGAAAAAGAAAAAAACATCGGGAGTTATTAAAAAGTAGAAAATTTACAAATAGTTTTTTTAAATACGTTCCTTTAAAAACCTTTTCGCGATATTGTATTGTATTGTACTTGGATTTTGTAGTCGTTATGATCGATAAAATAAAAAGCGATACATTTTTAAATGGAAAAAATATTTAAAAAAAATGAACAAAGAAGAAGGGAGAAAAAAAATGAAGAGAAAAAAAAAAGAAAAAGAAAGAAAAAGTTTTTTTCCTTACTTACACCGCGATTATTTCATCATCCAAGTTGAAGTTCGGTCGAGATTTCGACATTACTCATTTTTAATGATGTACACATGGAACGATTTCAATTGAGAAATTCCTCGCTCGTAAAGAATTGTGAAATTCGTGAAATATGTTGCGATAAATTCTATAAGGCAAAGGTAGTGACGTATGTATTCAATTTGGAATATCTATTGTTATGCGAAATAACAAGAAGAAAAAAAACTTGTGCATTGAATTTTTTCTGCAAAATAATAATAATTAAATTCATCGAAACGATAGAAGAGTAATCTTTTCTTTCAATGTCACGTTTCTTTTTAATCGTTATTTATTTCATTACGTGTCACGGAGAAGAGTCGAATCACGCTTAGATCGTCATGATTCAATATATCTGTTATCGAGGCTTGGAAGGAAAGGAAGAAATAGATGATGGGAAAGAAAAGTATAGTTGGAGAAAAAAAGAAAAAAAAAAAAGAAAACGCAATAAGATTGCCAGAAGTGCACAATCGACAATGATGGAAAAAAAAAAATAAATAAATAAAATGCATCCTCGTCATATTTTCTTCTCAATCTTGTCTCTCGTCAGTTACTATTGCGATTGTCAACGCAGTTAAAAATCAGACAAAATTTATTGCGATTCTTCACCGCAACGACGCAACCTATTCTAAATCGAGTAATATCGTTCTAATCTTGGAACGAAATTGTAATAATAATAATAATAATTTTAATCGCATTGTGAAACAAACGCACAGTACGAATCGTTGGTAATTCAAATATTTTATTTAAGAATAACATGTTCCAAATTCCAAAGTATCATTTACGTACCTATTCATCATTTCGAATCGATATTTTCAATAAAATCGAAATGGCTAGTTCGGGTTCGTCGTTCCATTGAATCGCACGGATAATTATCGTTTTGTTTTCGTTTAAGCTTGGAAAGCGAGTATTATTTGTAAAATAGTAAAATAGTATCTCGATTTGAAACAAATGCGAACAAATAATTCGTTAAGCGAGAAAAGTTAAACGAAAAGTTTTTCTCCAAGTTTTTGATTTAATAACGGTATTGGTAAAAGCTTGTTTAGCCGATTGATTCTATCCTTGGGTCATCGTTGAACTTTGACGCGAGAGACGCAAGGTTGAGTTTCCAGTAATAATAATCCAACCGAATATATTATCCAATTACAATTTTTGCATTTACAAGTACATATTACATACATATATATATATACATTTAACGCGATAATATTTAACGATATTAATCGCATAGGTCAATTCTCTATTACAGAAACAATTATAATGATATATCGATAAGTTAAATAGATTGGAATATCGATTCGATTAGATTGCGAAGCTTGAAAATTATTCTTCTTAAAAGCGGAAAAATAAGTATGATCGATCTCTTGCTATTTATGATTATTATACGAGTAGAATTCAGTATGTTTTCGTTCGTTCGATTATTATTTTGCAACAAATTATTTCTGGCGAAATATCAGGAGTCGCGAGTTATCTTTCAAAGATAAAGAAAATAGCCGCCCGTTGAAAACGAACAAGCAAAACGAAGTATTTTTCTCGCTTTTTTTTTTTTCTGCATCGTCGACGAATTCCCAGAGACGAGGCAGAGAAGGGATTATTTCGTTTGTTTCGTTGTTACGCGCGTTTGTTATACGTATAGAATCGCGAAACGCTTCGACTATTGATCGATTACGTGTTCGTTTCGTACAAGTGGTTCGAATCCACGATTTTTTCATCAATTTCCCGTCCGTGTAATTATTATAAACGGTATTTCACATCGGTTCAAATTTTTTCTACTCTCGTGATTTAACAATCCGTGTACAATCGAGAATTGGATACCGTTTCGCGCGATCAATTATACGTTTGTTGCGATTAACTTCACGCAATCGGGTAATTTGTAAATTGTTTTCTCATCGAACAATGTCGTGGGGCTCGCGTGTTTTACTTATCTCCTCTATTAGCGAAAGGTTGAAAAACCAATTACCGTACCGTACCGTTCGTTGTATTTCATTCACCCGATCCTTCTCTCTATGTATTCGAAATACATATCTCATTAGACTTTCCGACCACGCTCAAAGATTTTTCATCCTGTTTTTCAAGCCTGGAATGATCGTGTATCGTTTTCCATTCATTCGTGGTTTAGAACGAAATCGTCGATTCTCCTTCGCTTTTTTCTGTAGAAGAACGAATAGGGAAAAATCGAGAGCGAAGCATTAGAAATGGTAGGTGAATTAAGATTATATACGTTGCACATTTTATAATCAGTTTTGATGTTCTAACAATTCGAACATTTCATTCGTTCTAATAATTTTAATTCGTTTAAATTTTCCTTGTTTTTTTCTCGTCTATTTGAACAACTCTAATAAACGGTCTATGGCGTTTGCAGGTATAATATACAGGCATGTAAGAACGTTGAATCAAAAATTACACGTTAGGCGTACTAATTTTACCGTCCAACCGTCCTGTATTCAATGGAACTCGCTTACACATACACGTTGCACGTTGTGCACGCAAACACAAATACAAATCACAAATACAAAATATTCGACGTATTAGATTGTCGACATTGCTATGTATATACATGTATGCATTTATATCGATATCGTAACATTTTATTTTTTTCTCTTATTCGATTTAATAATAACAACAACGAAGAATGTTAATTACAAATTAGGTAATGTAAATAATGTATTATTATTCAGTTTTACCGAGTGGGAATTATTTAGAATTATTCGAAATAATCGATTTTTATTATTAATCGATGAGAATTACATCATGCAAATTATATCACTTCTTAAATACGATTCGTGTATTTTAATTGTCGAAGAAAAAGAAAAGAAGAAAATAATTTGAATCGTTTTGCATCGTTGCATCGCAACGAAAATAATTATTCACATTCATTTATTTGCATATTGTACTATTTTAAATGACGGATAAAGTAATGCGATGATATGGAGATGGAGAAGGGAGAAAGAAAGGAAGGGGAGGGGGAGGGGGTGATATCAATAAGCGTGGTAAATACGTTATTTTTAGTAGCTGGTGCGTTTACCGCGGTTACTATACTTTACGAAGAGATACGTTTAATCGGTGTGTTTGTTCGCGATTCGTGATATCGATGGATGATTTATACTTGAAAAAGGTTTGCCTATCGATGTTAATAATCGCGTTACATATAATGTTAAGTATAGTTCGGAAATATGGAAAAATTTTTTCGTCGTTTTTTTCGACATCCCGATCGAGCGGAAAGAGAAATAGGGGATATATAATAAGGTTTGACGTCGCGTTCGATCCTTTAGACGACCGCATAGACGAATCGATACTTTTCCAGTTAGGACAAAGTCGGAAGATTTTGAAAAAATGTCGAGGTCAAGAGCGAAAGTTGGGGAGCATTGGCGGACCTTGATCCGAACGTGACTTCGCACCACTTATCGGGAAACGGCGTCATCGTAGTCGTACGTGGTTCGTTTCAAATCGAAGTCGCGCTTCTTATTTCTTATCGGTAAAAGAAATTAAAGAAAAATCTTAAATGTTCGAGAAATCGAGAAATTCGATTAAATAATATCGTATTATCCATTTTATTATTTATATTATTTTTATGATCGGTAATTATTCCTTGATTTTGATGTTATTGTAGTTTATTCGTAATACAATACGCATAAATACATCAACAAAATTGAAATTCGATCCAATTTTGATCATTTCTCTCGATTTAACCCGCGATATTCGATTAATCTTTCACGTTCGCGATGGGAGATGTTTCTTGATTCGTTCGTTCTCTTTTCTTTATTATAATGATAGGAAGGATTAAATTAATCAATTATATCAAAATAGTTTTTGCAATTATCTATCGAATAATTACAGATGTGGAAGGATTATCGCGTGTCCTCGATCGATGGGATTTCCGATGAAGCGAATAATTTCGAGAATTAACAACGAATTAGATAGGATAGATAGATGCAACAGTCAAATTGAATACACTTATCTCTCTCTCTCTTTCTTTCTTCGATCCAGCCAAGATGCGTCGTTCTTTCACGAATTCTAGAATACATAAACCAAGCTCGGAACGAGCGACCAATTAAATTCTTCATTAACATCTGAAAACGAATAATCTGTACGTGATTTTCATATTGAAACAATTGTATAATCTCTTTCCTGCTTTTTTTTCCCGCAAGATGAAAAATTTGTGCAAGCTAGGTATAAAATTAACGAAGGGAAAAAGGACTTCTCGAATATCGAATCGCGATTACTTTATTCCACGATAATCGTTCAAAGATCGCATAACGATCCCACCGTTATTCGTTTCACCGTTTCTTCGTTTTCAATTCGATCGAGCGTGTTAAACGATCCGAGAGACAACGATAATATACGAATTATCGATCGTGGATCGTTTCGAATTTCGTATACCTATACCGTATACCTCGATCGAACAATTATCACGATGCGATTTCGTTCCTTTTAATTTCCCTGTAAATGCTTATTTACATTGTTAAACAGAATTCTCTTAACTATTCTCACGGTTCTATTTCCGTTATAGTTGATAGTAGGTAGGTAGATGTGTTTTATGTTTTCCGTTCTCGAGGAAATCGGTGTCACTGGTGGAACGAATACCAGCTGACGAGGATTAACCGGCCTCTAAACCTGAAACCACGAAAATTGATCCGTCTGAAGTTTCTAATAGATGGACGTGGTGGTTGTTAGGTTATTCTATCGTGAACAATAAAGGTACGAAGTAGATTTTAAAAAAATATTTATTCTCGAGAGAAGAAATAATTGTTGATAAAAAAAAAAAGTCCATTTAAAGATACGTTTAATCATGCGTATAGAAAGATTATTTGCTCGTAACCGATAACCGATTAATTCGTCCGTCAAATATTTGAATTCAAAGTTTCAAAGCTCCTAGATCAAAGAGCTCCTAGAGGTGATCTCTATATATAATTAGAAAAGGCGAAAATGTCGGATCGGAAGAAAAATCGGTAAAAGAAACATCGTTCGATCGTAAATTTACATTCGAGAATTACTCCACACCTCTGCTCGCGATAGAATGGAAGAAATCGTCTTTACCAAAGTGCGTTTACGCGTAAGTCCGTATCGTCGAAGAGTTTTCGGCAAACGAGTTGCCGGACAACCGGTATTACGGCATTGGCAAATAACATTTGGCCAAGCTCGCCGGAATGAAAAAGCGTATTTGAAGCGTGCGTTATACAAATCGAGGATAAGTAAGTAAGCGTGTTTGTAGAAGTCAAGGGATCGAGATAAAAATGTATGCTTCAACGTATGCTTCGTAATAATTTGCTAAGTATCGTGGATATCTCCTTCCGTAATTTTGTATTTGATTTTAATTCTTGTTCTTTATTGATTGTTATATTCATCGTGTTTATTGTTCTTTCTTGTTCAGAAAAGAAACGAATTTAAAAAACGATTTTAAAGAACGATCATTTACTATCTTTATCTTTATCGCAAGAAAAGTTAACTTTTCGTTCCTTTTATTTACACGATTGATAAATTAGAATCTTGAAATTTAATTAAAACGACTCGAATGATTTTATATCTAATTCGTTTTATCGATCCCTTTTGATCGCGAGAGAAATTGATCGTATTTAATGGATTATATTATAACGTATTTCGAAACCGTTTCACTTTCGAATTTGGAAATTAATGAGATGAATTCGTATCGAAAATGAGAAAGTAAAAAAAAACGAAGAGAAGGACGGAAGAGAATCGAAGGCGGAAAAGAGATAAAAAGAGGAAACGCGAGGAAGCGAAGAAGGTGGGCGAAACATTGTAGCGCCGTTCACATTTCATTAAGCGTGCGATGCTCGAAGAAACTATCCGTGTACGAGGTTTAACGCTTCTCCCTGGTCAAGGTATAGAGAGAAAGAGAGAGAGAGAGAGAGAGAGAGCGAGCGAAAGAGAGATGAAGTAGCTTGGAAGAGCGAACGGGAGAGCGAATTCTCGGTCGAAACAAATGCGATAGTGAGAAAAAGAAAGAAGGAGAGGGGTTTGGGGGAGGGGGGAGGCGTTTCTGGAAGAGAGGGGGAGAGGGAACAGAAGCTTCTCACGGAACGAGTTGGAACGGAGCGACTGTTCCATCCGTTGTTAACCCTTTGTTTTATGGCTTTTTCGAAAGTTACCGCTCGTGGCGTTGTCCTGTAAATTTCAAACGCGTTTTCGGAAGAGACGAAAAAACCGAAGGAAAACGATACGCGTTCGTTCTCCAAAAATGACGCAGATATGTAGGTTCGCGTGATCTTGGTCGATTTTCGTGCGAATCGAAATTTTTCGAAGATAGTAAAGATTTAGACGTACAGCATTCGTTGTATCGGCTAATTTCTACGGAAGGATAATTTGCTTCTTCTTTTTCTTTTTCCATAATTAGGGGTTTGACCAGCATGTTGCTCGAACTAACGATAAGCGGGATACATATCGATACATTTTTGGAGAGACTTTTTAAATTATCGAGAAACGCATGCAGATATTTCTCACGCGATTTGTTTTTATTCATTTTTAATTTTTAATGATTTAATCATTTTTAATAGTTCGATTCTAAACATTTAGGTACGTATATATCATCGTTATAAATTACATTACGCGTATATTTTCGAATTATTAATTTACGTTTACGAAATATGGTGATATCGCGAATCAAATTTTCAATTTATCTGTCGAGATTTTTATTTCGTTTATTTATTTAGAATAAAAAAACGACAATGCTTAACGACAACTGGATGATGGATACGGGTAACGTGTACGGAAAAATTTAGTAAAGATAAAGATTTGTTATAAGATATGAGTTACACAGCCTAATAGTAACATTTAAGAGACGGTCGATTCGAAAGTTATTAATCGATCTATTTTGAAACTCGATCGAACGCGATATTTCTTTTCTCCTTTGATTTTCGAATTTGCTCGTTGTGATCGTATCGCGTACGCGTGCCAGCATCTATGTTTATGAATACATTAATCGAGAAGTTGTCGCGTCTCGTAAAAGTCGAGTTGAGCGACACGCAAGATCAGTTCACGCGGCAAATTTAACGAGATGAGTTCCTACGTACTTGCGTTTAATATCTCGTAAACGTGATTGCGATGGCGGAGTTTTTATTGTAAATCCGTGACTGGAAATCGATAATGATCAAGCGTTATTCTTTCACGGTAATATTATACAAGCGACTTTTAAATATCTTTTAAATCTGGTGGTTACCCTTCTCTCGTTCGTTACGTCCCTCTTCTTTTTTTCTATTGTTATTAAATAGGAATTATGATCCGCATCGATAGAGCGTCGTCATCGGTATTCGCATTAGACACGAGTCCAGTTGTTCCAGTTCGATAGTAGGACAAAATAAAATAATCGCCTCGGATAAAAGTATCGAAAGAGAAATTTTTTGCGTTAAAAATATTTAGCTGTTTTATCCAAATCGGATAGATATTTCGATTAATTTTACTTGTTGCCGATTTCCTCGAAATATTATCATTCCACGATGAAATTTCTGCGAGGAAAGATCGCAATTCTTTCTTTCTCTGTGTTTCTCGAATATCCTGAATGTCGCGAAAAATTCCTCTCTTTGTTCACATCTACGATGAGAACGATCTTTACGCGATGCGTAAAAGATATTTTTAATCGATTGGAAAAGTCGACGATGTCGACGAACGAAGTATCGAAGGAAGTATTCGGTGGAAATCTCTCGGTTACATCTCTCGGATCATCGCGTATCGGTAGATGGCACCGATTCGAATCAGAAACTCTAGATATCCGGCTTGGCCTGTGTCCAATCCCTGTGCCGCAATCAATTTACTGTTTGTCGTGGACGTGCGTTACCTATTCGTTTAGGGACATCGGATTCTTTATTATTCTCCAACTCGTATCATCCGCCCGTTCCCTTTTCTTCCCGAATTTGAGCAAAAGTATTTCACCATGTTGTAATTCGTGCCACTTTGTTCCTTTGTTTCTACGTTTCCTTGTTCCCTAACTTTGATACGCGCGACACCAGTGAAAGCGGCCAATTCGTCGATCTCTGTATCAGATCTCTCGTTCACGTTTTCTCGAATCATCGATCAATCATCGAATATAAAAAAAGCTCTTTTCAATAAGATTTTCGAAAAAAATATTATTGTCGTGGTTAATCTTTGGTCGTTTCAAAAGATAATTCGATTCGCGTTTGATATCTGTAGTGCGAATATTTGAAATATTTGAAATATTTGTATGTTTTTATATGCTTTGATAATTTTAAGGGATCGAGCTATTTCGTAAAATAAGAAAGGATGCGAAGAGATTTTCGAACGAGTGGAAGTTACTGGAAAAATTAAAATGCGAGAAATAGTGGATGATGTCGCTTTGCACAACGGATGGTACGTGTGCGGTGGCATTAATGAAATATAATAATATGATTTTATTATTCTACGAATAAATCATGCAATAGCGTTACGACATTACTCGTCATTACTCGATCACCTCGGAATGGGAAAAGCAAACGAGACTGGTGAGTCGCATTGCATTTTCGATAATCTTTTATTTTCGTTCCGTCGACAAATTCTTTTCTCTTCTTTCGATTTACTTAAAAATCGATTAACAATCTCCAATTTGCAACGATCATTTTTCTTACTCGCAATTTTCGATCCACGGGTCACGATGAATAGTTTCGATCGCGTAAATCGAACCACGTATTGTAGGCGCGTAGTAAAGGGATCCGTGTATGAAACGATGAACACGACGATGCTCGTTCAATTGCATCGATCCGCCCCGTATGATAAGAGAGCAGCAGGTGTACGCGTAAATTTCGAGATGGGAAGAGGAGGGATTACGATCGAACGAGAACCGTGGTCGTGGTTGGGTAGTTTTGTTTAGAAAGTTACGCGACAACGACGACGACGACGACGACGACGACGAATGGCCATGGAAGTGTGGACGTGACACAAGCACACGGCTCGAATCTCGTCTCGTAGTGTTATGCCACTACGTGCTCGATAGCAACGGGACACGGTACTATACTATATATTTCTCTTGCGCGAGATATCGATATCTGGCCCGAAGAAAGTGGCCATTCTTTCTCGATAAATCGCCGCGTATCGAAGCTGTATCGAGGCTGTATCGAGGCTGTATCGAGGCTGTATCGAGGCTGTATCGAGGCTGTATCGAGGCTGTATCTCGATTCGTTACTAATATTATTTATCATCCTGTGGTGTCGATCGTAAGAGAGATTTCTCAAACGAATTTGAAAAATCTAAGATTTAATCGAAGGTCGTTAAAATACAATAGCGATCGGCGAATATTGACGATGAATCAGAACGAGGAATCAGAGATGATCCGATTCTCCGAATATTTGAAAGGACTAATCGATCGGAAATGGCGAATGCTTTCTTTTTCGTTCCAACGTTTTCGTTTCGAATATAATTAGATTTTCATCGCAAACGGATTTATTCGTCGTTTCAACGTATATTTATTTTCTTTAGGTAGTTATAATAACGCGTTGTCGTAGCTCAATACCTATAACGTGCTAATGCGTGTTAGTCATTCTAGATAAATATTACCGCGTTGAGCGGACAATTGTTTCTTTCATTTCTCTTATATTTCGTTTACTCTGCGGAATCGTTCGGAGCGTATAGCCTCTTAATTTTCGTGTACACAAGAGGAACGAGAAAACGTAAAAACGTATAAATTCTCCTGCGAACGAGTGTTTGAATAATTTTTTAACGTCAATGGAGAGCATCTAGTGGTAGGTTGTTAACATTGTCGTTGCTCGAAAATCCTTTAGCAACGTAATTCGAAGAGGAAATTTATAAAAAGATCATTTTTCGTCGTATCTATCTATCTATCTATATATCTATCTATCTATAGTTAGCACACGGTAACGTGATAATTTAAATTCCATTGGACGAAAAATAGATTTCGAGTTGCTCGTACGATTTTACTTGAAATATATATTTCATATACATATATTTAATATAAGGTGACATTGTGCTCGAGTTGTGAAAATATTCGCTTTTATCTACTTTCCGTTTTATCGTTCTTTCCCCTCGTCGAAACAGGTTTACGCCAAAGTTCGTGACGGATCGCCGAGTACGCTTTGCATCGAAATTCGTGTCACAGGAGTAAAACTCATTTTTCTCCGCTTCGTTTACACGAGAAACATAAGTTATAAGTTATTATTTCGTCGAAACTAGAACGTTAGATTATGTCATAAATTATTTTTAAAAGAGTACGTATAATATATATTATATTTTTTATAAAAAATTTCGATATAACGAGCGGGCGTGAAACAATATATTCGATTGATTCAGTTAATATAAAATTAATTCGATTAATGCAGAGACGCGAAGTTCGATTAATTCGATACGAGTCGAACGAATAGCTTTTCCCCTATAAATCTTGCGTTCGATCTCGAGTTTCATTTTTAAAACGTCGCGCCGATTCGTCGTTGACTCCGATCGATCGGATATTAAAAAATTGTATAGAAAAGCGTCTCGATTTTTCCATCGAGTTCGATCCGATCCGATCCGATCCGAGAGGACAAGATGGTTTTTGATGGACGTGTTATCGCGGCGTGAACTCATGACGCGGCCACGATATTTTTGTAAATTTGGTGGCATCGATCCAACCGCACCTTGTACCGCCGCATCCGATCGATTCCGTTTTCTTTTTTTTTTCCCCCCAAATTAAAAAGAAAAGATAAAAGGTGGAGATTGATAGACGTGAAATTGTTGGAATTTTCTTTTTCTAAGATTCTAAGCGTTACGTCGTTTACTTTTCATTTATTTTCATTTATCCTCGCGAATCCTCGCGAAGAAGAAAGCGTTTTCAGAATGTAGAAATATTGGTGAAAAATCCGAGGACAAAAGGAATTTTACTTTCCAAGAAGTTCCGTGTATTCGTTGGCTAATCGGTTACCGCGACTTTTCTAAACTGTCGTGTAACGAAAAAGAAGGGAAGGAGGAACGCATCCACGCGGACATTGTGGGTCAAGGTTCGCGGTGATAGTCGTGTTTCGTCGAATCGCTTTACGAATTATACATATAGGTATAGCGTCGTCCAACCAACTCGTGAACCTTTGCTTTGTTTCGAATCCCTCGACCGGATATTCGTTACCAATTTATATACAACACGATTATCGTTTCTCGCCATCAATTTCTTTTTTTTTCTTCTTCTTCTTCTTTTTCTTTTCTTTTTCTTTCGAGACTTTCTTCTTATCTTCTACATTTTCCGCCATGTCCTTTTGCTGCGAATTATATAACGACGCGATCGAAATCTATGTGGTATTCCAATTAATATGATTGACGCATACGCGTAATTAAAGTAACAAAGGAAATGTACCGGATTACAGAACGTTTGGATAACAGGATATTTGGTCAATAAGTATTCGAATGAACAAAGTTGGACTTACTTATATAGGATTATTTAACGATTATATAGGATATTTAACAATTGGAATAGGAAGTTTGGTGTTAGAACAGAGAACGAAGAATTCTTTTCAAAGTTGGTCATCGAGGTCGGATATTTTGAGGACATTATCTGGCTTCAAATTATAATTATCTTCCGTTAAGTTGTACTTTAGACGAGCTATTATTTTTCTTTCTTCTTCTTTTTTTTTTTTTTACCACGTAGATTAGGTCGTACCGTTGAATTTCCTTGTTAAAAATTAATCTTTAAAATGCTTTTTATTCTTACTATTCGACTTAATATCAAATTTTTATTTTTCAATGATTTCTTTGATACGTATGTATTTGATATTTTCGATTAATTATTATTTTTTTTGAACGAATCGTACAAAATTACAGAATTAGAAAACAATGGAATATTATATTAAGAACGCATTCCCTCTCGTTCCCTCTTTCTCTTTCTCTTTCTCTTTAATCTATGATTAAAATTCGATAATGTTTCGTTTCGCGAACAAACGCGATATCGATTGGCAAATATAATAATTTCGCGTAATTCGCGAAGAAGTTGGAAACTTAATTCGAACAATATGGGAAATTACGTAATCAACTTCGAATAAAACTCGTACGCGTATTTCGTTTTATTTATTTTTTTTTCTTTTTCTTTTTTTTTTTTTTCGTACAATGGCAAAGTCCAATACGGTGTTAATTATTCTTTGGAAGAACATGGGACTCGTGCGCGAATCACGCGTCGAAAAACGTATGCTTTTGTCGATTTCGAATAATCGAGAAACGATGTAATTGTTACAAACGGTACTAAGAAGGAAACTTAGAAATGCGAACGTGATTGTGGCCTCTAATTATTAACGCAGAAAGAAACGTTTCTATTTCGTCACGTGCTACGGTTTACGCAATTATCCGCATTGCTAAAAGTCTATTTCATAAAGGTACATTTGCATGGAGCATACGACGTGTATTTTTATCGATTTCTCGTTTCTTTTCGATGATAATTATCGTTTAATTTATCGTTTTTTCTCTCGATCTAATACAACACACACATATCTCTAGTTTTTGCCTTCAATTTCAAAGTTAAGTCGATGAATAGATGGATCAATTATAAATTTGAATCTTAATTCGAGGCACAAGAGTTATTAAAATTAATTAAATGTCAGGCTATTTAATGAATCACGATCAAGGTATATATTTATGCTAATTTTAAATATCGTGGAATTAAATCGAACATTGTATATATTATGATCGAATTATGATCGAATGGAAGAGATAAAAAAATTAATATTTCGTCGTATCGGCTTCCAGCGAAGCGATAACAAAAAAAAAAGGAAAAAACGAAAGAAAGCAATTAACAAAAATTTAATAAGTGGATGGAATTATCGATAAGATAATCGGTCGATTGAAAAATAATTACGCGTAAATTTCTAAGGGAATAGGATTTATTGGATAAATATTTATAAACTCTATTACGCGTTATTTTATATTAAAACGAGTTAAAACGTGGATTGGAACGTGTTTGTGAATTGCTTCTTATTAAGATCGGTTTAGATCCGTTTCCTCGCGATATATCGCTCCTTTCGTCCATCCTTTCTTTCTTCGACGCGAGGAGGTGTCCTTGTTCCCGACCCTCTCTATGGGGCGTACGTATCGATGAAACCTCGACAAAATTAACGAGATTCCCGAGACGGGGCGTCGATGTCCAAGAATTTAATCCGGCTGGAAATATTTGTTGGAAATTCGTGGCACGAGTCGATGATAATTCCTTCCACCGATAATCATTTCGCATTAATACGGCGTTGAACGATAATACGGCGCGAGAGCGGCGAAGGAAAGACGGTTTCGCGTTGAAACAAGGCCGATGATAGCGCGGTGTAATTTTAAACGTAACAACTCGACCGAGCTCAATGGGGAATCTATTATTTGTGCGTAGAATGAACGCGTATCGCGAGCGAATGCTCTTCTATTCATAGGTGTCGTTTCCGTTCAACGTTATGGAAAATATGCGAGGCTTGGCCAGGTTGCTAGTACGAATACTTATTTTTAGATCTATCCAAGCCAAGTATGGGACAATCGTATTTACCAATCACGTCGAACAACGATTCGTATAGTCGGAGTTGACTGATTTTTCAACGCTCGAACGTGTAAATTCCTATGGAAAAAAAAAAAAAAAAGAAAAAAAAAAGAAAAAAAAAAAAAAAAAAGAAAATGAAACGCAGCGATGATGAAATTATCGTTTCGTTCCGATAGATTTTAATTAATTTGCTTCAACGTTACGGCATTTAATATTCGTACTTTCGCGAACTTTGTTCAATGGTAAATGTATATTATCTGATTATTTTTGCATTTTTTCTAGCCTTGTGATCCTTATAAAGAGAGTATCCTACGTAGTTGAACAATTTCGAATCGATTCGACGATGGAAAAATTGAATCTAAGTAATAAGAAAAGAATTCGCGTTGTACAAAAAAATCGAACGAATCAAATTTACGAAATGAACGAAAGAAACGTTTCATTTGTATAAAGCACGTGTGCGGAGAATATGCGATTTGCATATATGTCACGCATATTGTTCGCATCAATCGAATCGATGGATAAATCGGAAATAAGTTTGAGGATTAATCGAAACGTCAACGCGTCTCGAATCTACGATGTAAAATAAAGGGAATTTTATCGTTGCAATCGACTCTCCAATCTCTCGAATCTTGATAATTTTGTCAACGGAGATGGACATCGAGCGAGAATTGTTTTTTTTTAAACTAATTGTTTTTTTTTAGGTAACAACTGGATCTTACGTGGACACGTAATATGTGTATTACAAATTACGATAGGATACGATATTTTGCAGGACGGAGGATCGATGAAATAAGAAGTGGCGTTAAACGCAAGTTTAAGTTAATTGTATCGTATCTATCGTCGATTATCAATTAAGATTACAAATTAGATACGTAAAATACGACGCACAACGAAGCTATGGACGCGACGCAACCGCACAATATATATTTATGATCTCATCATCGCGTATTCTTAAAATTTTCACCATTACTCACCGCTTTTTAATCTTGCGCGCGTAGGCTTCTCCGAATAGCGGGGCCGAAATATTCAAATATTTCAAATTTAGATACTTACACGCTCCAATTTGATCGGAATTCCACGATTCCTCTCCTTCCCTCTTTTTTTTTAAAATAATCGGTGCGACGAAGTTGAATAAAGCGAACGCGGACTAACAACCTCTCGCGCAGCCTCGTCAAAGAGTAAACCGTTGGGAGGACGTCCATTCTTCTCGTTTAATGCAGATATACACGCTCGAGCCGTTTCTGCGAGCTCGTTGCGTCATTGCCAGTAGAATCGAGGGGTGTGCTTTGAGCGGCCATTGAGCGGCCGGGGGAACATTTTCTTCCACATTTTGCGCCGTTCCAACGCTAGGAAGAAGCTCGATTAAAGTCGCGATTCCGTTATGCTCCCTTCCCTCTCTTTCATCTGCCGCTTCATTGTTCCTGCTTTATGAACGTTGCTTGGTTTTCGATCGCTCGCGCGGATTCTACTCTTTTCCTCGGCTCGGAGAGATCCGATCGAAGCATCGAGCAACGGAAGGGTGTACGAT
The DNA here is from genome assembly GCF_029169275.1 of Apis cerana. NCBI lineage: Eukaryota > Metazoa > Arthropoda > Insecta > Hymenoptera > Apidae > Apis > Apis cerana. The sequence goes on along the minus strand of NC_083867.1, from coordinate 6,968,899 downwards.
CGATCTTTGGATCCTCGACGTTGACGAGGAATGTCGAGGATCGTTCGATTTCGGGGATTTGGGGAGCGGAGGAGGACGGGATACGCGCCGACGCCGACGTTGGGCGACGACGGAGGCAGGCGTGGTACACGGCAGGCGACCTTGACCCCCGTCCTCGACTCCCGCTCGTTCGCAGTCTGGTCGATATGTGCCGTTCCTCATCCCCCTCGATACACACCCCCGCCAATCCTACCTTGCCCTGCCCAACTTCCCCCGCGTATCCTTCGCTCGATGCGACGCGACGTCGCTTTTCCGACCAACCCGAACTTTCCCCCCTCCCTCCAACCTTCCTCGCTTCCAAGGTTAACACCTTGCCCTTCCCATTTTTTTTATAATCTACTCTTTATCGCTTATTTGTAATAGGTATACGCCGGATAAATTCTCTCCCTGCCCGTTATCCGTTTGTCCATTTTCGCAAATTGGGGAAAACTCGGCGAAACGTGGGAGAAGGGAGTGGACGCGACTATCCACGGCGTGAACGCAGCAGCATCGACTCGTTTCGAAGCTCGTCGTCGACGTCCACGTCCACGACGACGACGCAGTACCTACCTTTAACGCGTTTGGTGCGCGCGTTGTATCGATTTCACCGAAGCCTCCCCAGGCTACGGCTACGTTTCGCCACCAACTTTGAAAAAAGATGGTGGTATATATCTCTACCATGAATTCGAATCCTTCGAAATATTTATTCCGATCGATGTCGCGTCACGTTTCAACGCGTCGTACAAATTTGTCGTATTGACGTGGAAACAAAAAAAAAATCGTATCGTCGTTATTTTGTCGATAAAACGAAAGTAGTCGCGAAATTGTTTCCCCCCTCCCCTTCTTTTGTATAAAACGATATGTATGAGAAGCGAATGGAATGTACGTTTTAGAAAATTCTAAAAAAAAAAGAATCGCGTTATTCCAAATACGCATACATATACGCGCGTTGTAATTTCTATAATTTCCTTTCGAAGAAAAAAAATCGGCCGAGATCTTCCGTATAATATTCACATTTGGCGTTCAATCTGAATTTAAAATTCAACGTAGAATGGAAAATTATTATTATTTTCTATCGACACTTTCGAGCCAATTTCCGATACGACGGAAATTGAAATATTTTTCCACTAGCGAGAAGAGATACCGATTGTTTGGAAAGAACAGCGTACGTTGGGGAAATTGGCGATGCGTGGACGAATCGGACAAGCGGCGGTATCGTTGGATCGGCGAGTGACGTGATTCGTGTGGTTACTAATACGTGCGGGGACCGGAAGGTGATTTTCGCGGCATCCGTGCACGAATGCGCGCTGCAGTGGCAAGGTTACCCACTTTCCAACGCGTAGTACATACGCGTCGTCCTCAAGGTATGCCGATTTTGAGGCAGGTCAGTTGACGCTCTTTCACTCGCGGTAACGCATTTCTCAAAGATCCTCTACACATTTCTATACAGATAGGGAGAGATCAAGATGTACGTCTAATACAAAGCGCGATAACGCATCGTAAACTTGCAGGAAGCCAGCGTATTACGATCCAAGTCGGGATGAATCGGTGGGGACGAGGGGATTGTTCCCTCGAAACACGGGGACGGTCGCGATACACCCCAACCAGCCAAATGTTCCGATATCTCGACCGTGAACACGTGGAAGGACTCGTTAGTCGACTGACCTACCCTAAAGTCGAGCACAGTTGCGCGCATATACGCATATGTGTAAACGCACGTCTATCGTCCGATGATCGATTTTCATGGAAGCGTTTCGTGGAGATAACGAGCGTGCGAGGCAACGTGGTAGCAAACTCGGGGATGACGATTAGAAGTAACGGAGGCGAGATAACGTTTACGACGAAAAATAGATATAAGGTAGCTAAGTTAGGAGGAACGATATCGATGACTGTGTAGAGATAACGATGGTAACGGTAGCGCGATAAAAACGATGGCCAAGCGGACTACTAGAACGCTCGCATGGACGACGATACGAACAATACGACTTTATCGATATATATATATATATATACGTAAGAGGTGAGATGATTGGAAAGATCGATCTCGAGTCTGATTTTTTTCCTTCAAATTGGAGCGCGCGAAGCGAGTAAAAGAAATCGGTCGATGCGTGGTTTCGTTCCAGTCGATCGAATCTAATTCGCCGCTCCATTCTTGCTTGCTTCTCGATGGGAACTCGAAACGTTATCCGGACCTCTGTTCCCCTTCCTTACCCTCTTTCCTACTTCACCTTGGTCGCTCGTCTCCCCTTCTTCCTCTTACCTTCTTTCCTCTCCGACCATGCACACTTAGGACTCGGAGAAGTCCTCTCTACCGGTATACCGGTTTCGCATTTTACCCATGGAACGACGCATCGTCCAACCCTCGAAAACGCGATCTCCTCTTCTCTTCGCGCGCGCCGTATACTTGATTTTGAGGCAGGTCGGGCCAGCCTATTGGTCCTTTCGGCTGTCTGCCCGTCCATCTCTCGCTCCTACGTCTTCTTTACCGAGAAGCCAACCTCTCGTTCCAATATCCGTTTATTAACCGTCGATTTTGGCGAACGCCGCGATGGAGCGAAGAAAAAAATCTGAGGGAGGCTCGCGATGAAGGTGATATATATGTATATACGAATCGGCAGGTAAGGTAATATGCAAGTGAGTACTCGATATCGTTTCGTTGCAACGATACGTATCGCCGAACAATCGGAATACGTACGCCGCTAATAGCTTTGGAACGTCGAATCCGATTGTTCTCGATAAAACTAGGCCGGGTTATGGTTTCTTTGAAATGGTAACTGCGGTGTTCGGTGGTGAATGGTGCGAACGTTGCATCGTCGTATCGCGAGAGTAAAGTTTCCATTTTCTCCTTGTTTTTCCACGTTTTCGCCTCACGATATCGCGCCACGTTTTCAGGATCGTTACGATATTTATTACAATCTGTATCCGTGCGACGTAACGCGATACGACGAGCAAGAATATTCGTATCGTTGCGATATTTCGATAGGTGTCGAGATATTTATGTTTCCTTTCTTTAATTATTCCGCTCTTCACGTCGAATCGTGCAAATGTTCAATTGTAAATGGAATGGTAAGTGGCACGTAAAGTGAAAGTCGAAGCCGTGGAACGAGCAGCAATTTGAATTTAGCGAAGGAAGAAACGTACGTACGTAAGCTCGATGACGACTCGACTCGAAACCGTAGAGACGATTTTTTGAACGAGCGAATAAGTTTTCTTTGTTATTGATGCTTGCGATTTAATACCGAGGATTTAATTCCACGTAAATAAGTTTAATGCGATTCTTAACACGTAACCTTGATGCGTGCGTGACTTACAAGATAATAATACCGCGATGCGGTGATATAACGCTTGTAAAATGTGAGAATCGTTTCGAGATCGACTCGAGAAATTCAGGATTTCCAACTTTCCAATCTTCCATTCTTCTTCCATTTTTCGAAACATCCATCCGAGCGAAACTTTTTCCTCGATTTCCATCAATTTCCAATCTAAATTCTTTTTCGTCCTCGAGAAAATCCTTGGACCAATTATCGACGCAAACTTGATCCGAACTTCCTACGCAGAAGCGAATACGAATAGATTCGAAATTCCGTCGCATCATCGGCTAAACTCGATCGGACCACGCCAATCTGTCGCCAACTATGAATTACTTTGCCGCAAAGATACACACGTCTGCAACCCGTTTCCGGAGAAACTCGTTCGGAATTCCGGATCACTGTAATTACGTCGTACATGCGTTGTTAATTGCGATCGCGAGTCGCGAGACGTTGCTCGACGTGGAGAATCGTGCCAATTCGTTCGAGATCGAGTCAGAATTTGTTTCGGGATCGTTTGTCTCGCGTTTATATAGCGAGTTTCCACTCCACGCGTTCAAACTACCAGATATTTCACCTTTCGAAAGATATTTTTTTTCTTTTTTAGCACACAGGATGAACAATTTCTTGAGAATATCGCGTCGATCTTTCTTCTCGCTGAAAAGTAATGGCCGATTCGATCGATACGTCGGAAAAAAACGTCGTCTTAACACCGTTAAATATTCCTTTTTCTGATTGTAACATCCCCTATGGGCTCGAGGACAGAATAGACCCAACGTAATCCCTGCGTGTCGTAGAAGGCGACTAAAAGGGAAATCTCGTTAGCTAAGCTAAGAAAGAAACGAAGGGACTGGAAAACGTTCGGTTACTCGCGTATCATTCGGCTTCTTCTGTTTTTGCGTACCGACGTGGTTGCGCAGCCTGTTGTTCGCGTCCAATCCGCTTATAAGCGTGCGAACGGATGATCGAAACGTGTGTCGCGCGAACGGAGAAATCTTCTTCTCTTCTTTCGAATCTGGAGCAACACGTCCACGGATTCGGTCCTTTTTTCACGGTTAATCACGGTTTTTCTAGGCTAATTGGAAAGACGCGCATGAAACATTGGATTTGTCGGATTTGAACAAAAACTCTCGGTGAATAAAAGAACTTGTCTCTCGAACGAGTAGATTCGCCGAGGAAGATTGACAATTTTGAGAGAAGGAAAGAATTTTCTTTTATCCCGCAATGATCTTTTCGATAAGATTAATTTGAAACACGTGGATCGTCGATAGAATAGTTTGGAATTTTGCTTCGGGTTTCTTGCTTAGGTTTATTTAAAAATTGTATCAATTCTTTTGATAAAAAATAGGGAATTATCCTCTACTTACGCGTCGTTTGAAACGTTCGAGAGAGAGAGGGAGGTGGTCGTTATCTGTAAAAGTCGCTCGTGTTAAAGAGGTTAATCCTTTGGCTAGAAGAGGTGTTATTCTTATCTCGGAATACGATAAATAGTCTTTAAGTTGGCGATTACCCAAGTTTATTCGATATTTGTTCTGCCAGAGAAAGCATTCTATTCTCCCCGTTTCTTTGTTTTTCGATCGAAGAATAGAATAGTTATCGTTCCAAACGACTCGATTCACGCGTTTTCACGGAAAAATTATTATTTTTCCTCGTCCATCTGGAAATTGAAACTTTCGATTGTTTCGTCAAAATAGTTGCTTCTAATTATTCCTATCTTTATCTTATCGTCGACAATTTAAACGATATTTGTCTCGCTGTAATTTTACTTTTACTTTTACAGATAATTCCGACAATCGTTTCAATCGACAACAATTTACACTTTTATCTATCACTTTATCTCTCGAAACCAACGAATTTTGGTAAAAGTAAAGTAACAATCCCATTGTTACACATGTTAATTCCCATTTTCCATTTATAATAGTACTTTAAATATTTATGTAATTCGATAATGGTAAAGTAACGTGTATCTTACATATATATATCCAATATATCAAAAGCGTGAAATTCGTTAATCGCGAAAAAAGATTTATTTTTCTCAATCTCGAGAATCATTTCGCAAAGATTAGAAAATTACGAGGAGATAAAGAAAAAAGGATCGAAAGAAGAAGAAAATTTATTATTTTTTCGAAAGATTGGTCGATAAAAATTTGCGTGTGAAAATCTATATTGGATCGGATCGGCGCGATATCGCTCAATTCTCCAACAAACAACGCGTTAAGCTCCAACTTTTGAACAACCGTCTCGCTGTTTGCTTCGGAGAAGAGATCGCGTTATCCGTTAACGCCGATAATCTCCGATAATCGTCCAATCCCGGTTGTCGAGCTACCGAATTCCACGACGAATTCTCATCCGCTTAACGACCGATTCTCAACCACGGAGACAGTTTTTCGTGACGCGATGATTACAAAGGAAAGGGACGAAAATGGCGCAAATTATAGCCGTACTCGAGACACGCGTTATCGCCTCCTATCGGTTGTTACGCGAACGTTCAGCTGGATGGGGTATTTTACAGCGCGTTTGAAAACGGCCGATAAACACGCATGTTTTAATTGTGTATCCATGATCGCGTAGCATAAACGTATCGCTCGTGACGTGAAAAGATTATAAATAAGCTGTCGTGCATCACGCGTGTAATCAGGAGAATTTTTTAGAAATTTTAAAATTTTCGATCGATGTTTCTTCTTTTTCTAATCGTAATCGTCGTAATCGTAATTTTTCGTAATTGAACGCGGTCGAAAAATCCGAGTTTCAGTTTATTCGATTATGCGCGAAGCGAATCGAGAAGAATCGGTCGAGGAAAAAAAGAAAAGAAAAGAAAAATTGCGAGAAGAAGCGCTCGATGACTCGAGCATCCAATTTTCGCGCGTTCGTTCGAATCGAACAAAGTTATCGTAATTCGACGACGAAAAAGGTTTGATCTAATTCCGATTTAGTTGGAAATAATTGCAACGACGAATCTCCGTAACGAAGGGATTCCAGTAACGATCGCCACGTAATATTCTTCTTGTTAACGCCGTTGCTCGATTTGATTACGCAAGAGGATCGACAAGTTGTATGATTAATTAAAAAAAGTTTTTCATCTCGCCGCAATTTTACAACAGATATAGTTTTAATTCGTTGGATGAATAATTTTTGTCGAATACGAAAGACGAGGAGAACGAATGGAATGGAATCTCGAACGAACCGCTAATAATACATTCCCCTCGAAAGTTGGTAAAAGACGATGAAACTGGAAGGTTCCAGGAACGAAATGGCGGAGCGATTAGGCACGTTTCTAGAGAGGGATAGGATAGAAATAATGGCGGTGGGGGAACGGAAGTAGCGAGGGCCGATCGCGTGGATGAGAGAGGATGGTCGAAAAATTCGAGAGCGGTTCCTCGGACCACTTGGGTTACCTTGGCTACCAGAGAGCGAACAGCAGCAGCACCAGCATCACTACCACCACCACCACCACCATCAACAACAACCACCAAGATGGATCCTTTTCGGAATCGAAGGGATCTCGTGGTGGTGGTGGTGGTCGGTCGGTCGGTCGGTCGGTCGGTCGGTCGGTCGGGTGGCTCCGTGAAATCACCGTCTCTCCTCGGCTCGTACAGCCGACCGGATTTTAATTTGAACGTGGTCAGGAGCGGACCGCGTTCGGGGAACTGATGCGCCCCCTTCTCTTCCTCTCTCCTCGCTCCCTCCGTTTCTTTCTTCCATCAGCTGCGCCCTGCTTTTACCCTCTTTTTCTTCCATATTCCGCGCGGCGAGCCCTGTGCTCTCGGTTACGGGGGCGGCGGTGAAGGCGGAGGGAAGGCGCCCCTCTTCGAAGGCGCGAGTTTCTCCGGTATTGATCCGTGCCCTCCGCTACCTCCTCTCGTCAAACGCGTATCCCGTTGCTGTCGATTTTCTCCAGACAATGCGCCGCTCCTCCCTGTCTTCGCGATATACGAGCTTATATTTCGGACCAAGCTACCGTCTTCCAACTTTGCACCTTTCTTTCCCTGGGAGCAAACGGATTCGAATAGAGATTCTCGCTCGACGTGTCCAAGATTGGTAATGGGTAAAAGAAAAAAGACAGGGGGAGAGAGGATAATTTTTATTCGGTGACGCGCGATATACGGAAGCTCGTAGGAATTATCGATTCGCGAGTCCTAGGCTCGTAGTTGGTAATTATAGAAGATGAGAGAAACTCGAGCGCGTGGCTAGCCGCTCCAAGTGTGCAACGAGTACTCCTAATTATTCCGTAACCGTGTTGCGATCGCGAGTCGGATCGCTTTTACCTCGTAGTTATGCTGCTCGTTAATGGGCGCACCGACCACTTTCATACGCGTCCTCCTCGCTCCTTCCTTTCTTTCTTTCCTTATTTTCGCGCTTTTTACTCTCCTTCTTTTCGATCGACGCGACCAAAGTGGAATTCGCCAATAACGATTGCGTAATCGTCGCGTTCACGCGTTTCACGAGAATCCGGTGACGGTGAATCGCATAACCGGTACTCGTACGGAATCCATCCTCTACTCTGATATAATTTTATTCTTCGCTCTATTTTTCTTCGTGCGGATTCGCGAAAAAGCGAAAGCAAACATCTCCCCCTCCGTTATCCATCTAATAATAGACATTCGTTTTTCAAGAAAAAAGTTTAAAAGTAAACGTCTTAAATATATATTAGAATTTTGAAAAGTCGTACAACAACGAGGAGAGGATGGAACGGAGAAAAGTTAGCAAGGACGAGCTTATTATTTTATTATTTCTTTGTACTCGATTTTCCACCTCTTTTCCCGAGAAACGAAAAGAAAATTTTTCTCCGAATTCATGGTCGTCTCGCTTTTCACTCTCTTTTTAAAGGATTTTAAATCGAATAGGAAACTTTGCTCCTCCTTTTTTTTTTTCTTTTTCTCTCCCATTGATCCACGAGAGAAAGTGGACCTCTGCATTCGTACGTGTGCTCGTTCAACGTCTTCTTCGTAACGGAATTTAATCGGTTCGAGAGAGAGAAGAAGATTGTCATCGATCGAAATAAACTAGTAACTCTTCCGAGAGATTGGTTTTGATCGAAATTATTGCTTTTATAACTTGATCTAAATTTAAACTTTGAAGAGCGATACGTGATACACGGGAAACGTTCGAAACGATATTTTTACATTTTCACGTTCACGTGTTTCGAGTAAAATCGTACATTTACTTTTGACGAGGATTTATCGAGATTTGATCGAGAGTTGGGCCCGATTTTGTTGTCAAAAATTATAAAAACGACGATCGGCCATTCTCGATGAGGAACGAGCGAACTTCCATCTCCCCCGTTTCGGAAGGGAAGTGAAATTTTCTTCAGACCGAACTCTGGTAGTAGATGTTTCCTTTGGTCGCGTGCAGAAACGACACGGTTCGTTCTGCTAGCGCAAACAATGCCGTCTTTAGGAGCGATCAGCTCTCGCGGTGGATGCTTCCACCTACGCAAATATTGATACAGACGAGTGCGTGCTCGTGTCCCGACGCCTCGTTAAGTCGTCTAACAATTACCGTACCGGTCGAGTTAAGTGCTCCCCACGCGAATATCCTGGCTATCCCTTCGTTTCTTCGTCCTCCCCGAATCGAGCTCGTTTTTCGGAATTTCGCACCTCTTTTTCTTCTTCTTCTTCTTCTTCTTTTTTCTCATATAATTTGATTATAAATTACGCGACACGGCAACGTTTATACCAGTAGTGGAGATTTATCGCACATTTCAAATGGATACACACGCTTAACATTGACTTTCTTCGCTTTAATTAACCGAGATGTTGCTCAAACTTCCCGTTGCGTTTTTACGCCCATTCACCGAGTAGATAATAATTTTTCTTTCGTGTTCACACGCATATACGCGCTACTTTTTTTCTCGTCTCCTTTCTGTATCTCCTTTTTTTTCCTTTTTTCTTTTTTCAAGGTTTCTTTACCTTCTTATACGTATACTCGAATCGTCGCAATTACGAAACGTCGCGAATAACGTTCAAAGTGATAAAGTTGTTCGTTAAAAGCTGTAAAAAAAAAAAAAAGAAAAAAAAAGAAAAAAAATAGGAGAAAAACGTCGTTTTTAACGTTTTTCGTGGAATCGATTAAACGGACAATCGTTGATCGAAACTACGACACGAGCACTATCGTTGTTTCCCAATCGCGTGTCTGGAGAACGTGCGGCGAGTTTCACGAGCGAACGTAGTCGTCCTTTTATTTACAACAGGCCCAAGCGCGCGCGCGCGAGAGAGAGAGAGAGAGAGTCTCGCCGCCGATCCGTGAATTTATGTCCAGGCTCGAACTCGGTTAAGGGCGCGCTCGAAAACAAGCGGAGAACGAACGAATGTAAAGTGGGGGCTCGGATACGGATACGAATAATTTGACGAGGCCTGTTCTCTTCGGAGTCTCGAGTTGGCGACACACGATCGCTCTAATCGCGGTTTCTTTCCGCCGCGAAAACCGCGCGATCGATACGAGCTGGTCTTGATGTCGATTACGTAACGCATCCCTGCCCTACAAGTACGCCTAAACCACTCCCTCCTCGTCTACCACCACCCTGTGTGACGCAAAGACGCAAAGTTACGTCATCGTGACAATAGAGCGTCGTGTTGGTCGACATGGCAACGCCATTTCTCCCTTCTCCCACCTTACGTCTGCATCGTGTTTACCATTACCATCTCGTCAACCCGGTGTCATTTCTCCTTTCGTCCCTTCGTTTCGTTCCGTCGATACATCAACAATCTCGATCGCGATATCGCGTTATCCAATTACTCTTGGCAAATTTTCAATTGCCGAGCGTTGCACCAGATTTATTATAGTTTCGACGATACGTTTTCTTCGTCCCGATTTCGTTTCGATCGTGCTCGAGCGGACAAAAAGATCTCCTCCGATCTCTGGCGTAGATTGGAGAGCTTAGTCCCTGTAGGAAACGGTTTACTTCTATCGTGAATCGAGCATGCATCGAACGTTCTATCGAGATGTAAAAGTATGTCGTTCGATGATGCGCCGTGGTAATAATGGTAACGAGCACGATTATAGCGGAAAAGTGGAAATTTTCGTGCGAGAAGAGAAGGAAGGAATGAGAAGGGAAATCGTTGGTCGATCGAACGGAGCCGCGTCGACTGGTTTACGAGATCGCGGCGCTTTTAAATCGAATTGAAATCCGCTCGATGTCCGGTTTGCTTTGCCGTCAGTGACGAGATATCAATTTGGAGGCGAAATTGGCGCGAGGTGGAACGAAACCGTAGCATCGGGAAATAACTGTAATTATCGGTTGAAATTTAAGACGTGGTGATTTATGCGATAGGTGGAGATAGGTGCGCGCGAGAGGGGACTTTTCACGGCGAACCGGAAATCGTTAAAAAAAATGTAAAAGCGGGAGGCCGGTGATAGCAGTTGCGCACAAAGTATACACTCAACTTTTTACATATCGAAACGCGCGATACTTGGTTTGAAATTAAAGAACGCAGGACCGGTTTACCGAGTCTAACTATACTTCTAACAGAACGATGACTCACGTATCGAATGTATAAAATGCTGAAATCAAAACTCTTCTTCTCTCCTCCGTGTACGCGCTTTCGCGAATTAAACGTCCCGATTGAAAATAAACCGATATTTCACGATTTACGATCGCGTTTTAATTTAAAATCCCATTTTTTAAAAATTCGTTCAATTCGTTTAAAAAGAAAATTATCAAGAATCAAGAATGCGCGGGAAAATAAATAATATTCGCGTTGCACTTTTGAAATCTTTATGATTTGATGAACGATTTTTTTTTGAAACGATCGTCACGCTTACCGCGCCGCTGCGCCGTTCACGTGTATATATATATATATATATATACACATATATACGTGTATATATAGAAGAACAGAGAGAAATGCGAAGATCGTAAACGATATAAAGTTCTTTGCTTTGAATTGCATTCCCTTCGCGTGAAATTCTCATATTTCTATTTCCGCTTTATTAAATTTTCCACGCGTCCGTCCGTTCTTCGTCTTTCTTCCTCTCGTTCTCTACTCTCTGGAGGCGCGCTCTCTCTCCCTTCTCCTTTCCCTTATCTTCCAATTGATTTCGACGGGATTTCGATACGTTGTTGTTCCTCCTTAATCTCGAAACTCGATTCTTCGTTAAAAATGTTTCGTTTAATTTCGCATGACGAATTCCGCGATCGTAAATCCATCTCCGTTTCCCCTTGAACTTTGCTCCCTCTCGGCCTCTATTCTCGTAAAATAATCGTCGCAACGTGTTCATCGCGGCGATTCGCTTTTCGCGAAACGGGTTCTGCGAAAACGCGCCACGCATCCTGACGCGCGGTATGTATGACGTTTACGGCAACGAAAAGTCAACGAGACGCCTTTTTTCCTTTCTTTTCGCTTTCGTCAATCGCTATTCCTCCTCCTTCCCTTCCTCCAAAGATACCAAACTACATTTCCTAGTGCGTCAGTTCTTCGCCATTTTTAACGCGATCTTTGCTTCGTTTATTAAAATTAATTAAAATGAAAATTATCGGTATTTCACAAGAAACGGATGTAACGTATAATAAAAATATTTAGAATGGAAAAGCAGTGGTTTCGGATGGCGTAATCGACGCCGGAGATCGCAAAGGGTTTTGACGGACGCGAGCCGAATCCGTAAAAGGGCGGGGGAGAGAAAGGGAGAGAGAGAGAGAGAGAGAGAGAGAGAGAGAGAGAGAGAGAGAGAGAGAGGGAGGAAAGGGAAGAGCGTATAGGAAGTCGGCTCGCGTGCGAAGGTTTTCGAAACGGGGCAAGAGTCGGACACGTCCCTGAAACACTTGCAGCTTAGGCCTGAATTTGGCCACCGTGTCACGTTCACCGATGGGACGCATCGGTGGCTTTCACTCACCGGCTCGATTCACTTTCAAAATTGAACAACACCTCCGCTTCGGCTCGCTCGATTTCAGCAGCCAGGAAATGCGTTTCATTCCCCGAGGGAATCCCGGATGTCCTCGTTTCGCTTCTCTCTTCTTCCTTCTTATTTCTTCCCTACTTTTTATCTCGCCATTTCCCGATTCTTCGCCTTACGTGCTCGCGATACATTCAGATATACACAGAAGGTAACCAGATTGGAATTAAAGGCCAAACGATCAACGAAGATCGATTTACGATCGTTTGTCACTCGCGTTTTGTTTCGTTACTTCTTCCCTACGATACGACACGATGTAAAGATCGTCGTTTAATCGCATGCGTGTTTTATTCCGTAGAAATAGAAAATTCGAACGGATGGTGAGGAAATTTTGCAAAGAGGAGCGCGAGGTGTCCTAGTTCTTTCCAACTTCGAAGAAGGGAAAGCAAACTTTAGAATATATAACTCGGACGCGTTTCGTCGCTCGATTACAAATTTTCTCCGAGATAAGAAAATCGAATTGGGTCAAGAAGAATCCTCTATCCTCCCGAGTGCGATAATTCGAGTAGAAGCGACAACGATCGCGGTGACTAAGAAGCGTGATATCGGAATAAAAAAATAACAACGAAGCAAGGTTCACCGCTGCGCAAACAAATTTAAACGAATGTAACTGGTATTTATTTAACGATTAACGGTGAAAGGATTAAAGAACGTACGAACTCGGCGAGCAATCCGAGTAACGAGATCATTCGCGAGTGTGCAATGCCATCGGTGAATGGTCTTTGCGTAATTCCAATGCTTCTACGACGATGCTCGTAGATGGAAAACGCTGATTTTTCAAAAAAAAAAAAAAAAAGAAAGAAAATTAATCGTATCGTTTATTTTTTTTCCCGTCGGGAATATTTCAAAATCGAACAAAGTTGCACGATCGTGTTCCGAGTAATCGAGATAAATCGGATTTGATTTTCTCCGAAATCGAATCGGAAACGTAGAAACGTTGATCTTTTATCTTTTGATGGATTTATTAACTAATTTTTAACGCGTTTCTCGATTCCTCTCGCGTAATAACGTTGTTAACGAACAAGTTTGCATTCAATGGCGAAGGCTTGTTCGAAACGAGATTTTCCTTCTTTTAATTAGCATCGATCAGGCCCGATGGGACCGACTCGAACAGTCGCGAACGGTTGCGAAATGCCAATCGAATGCGCGCCTGATTTTTTTACGAAAATTCCACCTCCGTTTTTCGCGCGTTTAAATTATACACGGATTTTCATTCCATGAAAATGAAACGGCAATGAAATGTAATTACGCGAGTATTATTGTACGTTATGCGAGTGTATCGAAATTATCGATGAATTTCATTGTCGTTGTCAAGGAGTAAACGTTATTCAGAAATGACGCGGATAAACGACGCATCCTTACGGATTAATGCAATTATCTTCGTGTTTATTCGAAAAAGAGACTTCTAATAATCCCTAATAAGCCAAGGTGTACGATAATTATCGACGATAGAGCCTGCCTATTAATTTCAAACGTAAAATTATGGCAAGCTTATTAGCATACTTTCACTCGAGTGAAGCAATCGCAGGAGGTCAGAGAGAGAGAGAGAGAGAGAGAGAAAATGAAGGTGTACTTGGTCTTAATCGAAGTTGCAATTGACAGTAGGAAGTGAAATTCTCTTTGATCGAGATCGAAATTACGACGATCGTCTCGCTTTTTTTGCTTTGCCTCTTCTCCATCCAGAGATACTTTTTTGTCGCCTGTTTCACTTTTCGTCGCGATTACGAGGATTCAGCGCGTTCTTCGCCGTAGAATCGGGCATCGAAATATATAAAATGGACGGATCCTTGTCGCGCATTATTTTCCGTACGATACGTCGATCGATATCGGTGGTGTGCGAAACGAATTACGGATTGCATCGCAACAAGCCTCGCGATCATCGGTCGAATGTTTCGATCTTACGTTATATAACGAATGCGTCGGGTAGGGGAAAGTTTGAGGTGCGACACGTTTGAGTTAAGACGAGGAGCGATGTAAATGAAAACTCGTTTCGTGGACGAATCGAAAGGAGCGGAACACGGTATCGTTGAATTATCCACGCTCTGCCCGTTCCCTCGGAGGCTAATCCGAAATTCCTCTTACCTCGCTAATTAACATCCCGTCTAACGTATCTCTCGTGCCTAGATGTATCCCTTATCGTCGAATCCGTGCTTAATTCGCTATTCGAATTGTACGATCCGGGATGAAAGAAACAATGGTGATTTTTCGCTAGGAAGGAGAGGAGAGGAGAACATCTTGTTGATCTCTAGCAGATAATGAGATGATATCGTTGTTTCTGCACGCTCGTCGTTCAACGATCGAATCTATGGAACGGTTCGAGAAGTAGAATTTGATAAAGTTAAAGTTTATCGATCATCCGTTAAAATTGCCGTGCTATTAAAAGTTTCGAACGATCTCGTAGGCGAATATTTATGCAAAACGAGCGAGGATCGTGGAAAAATATAAAGGAATAGAAAGAAAAAATGCGTCGAGATAAAATCTTTTTCTCTTTGCTCGTCGATAAAAGTGGGAAGCATAAGCGGGATAATCGAAAATTCACAGCGAATATCGCGATATTGGATAATCAACGCATAATTAGCGAGACAACGATGAGGAAACGTTTTTTTTTTTTAAATTTTCGCCAAGTAATCGCGAATACAATGGGTAATATTAACCGTAAAAGCAATCTTACGAAGATTTAAAGAGCTGAAATTTCCAATTTAATATCGTATATAATAGAATCAGTTTCCACGAGGGTTTATTGCGTTTAATATCTGGATTCTTAATTCCAATGGATCGAGATCCTCGATTGTTTTTACAAGATATAGAAAATATATATGTAACAGATGAATTTGTTCCAACGACCACGAACGAGCCAACGAAACGAACGAATTGCAAAAAAAGACGAGCCTAAATTCCGCCTACGAAAAGAAAATTGTTCATTTCTGTTAAAACCAACCTAGAAAGAAATAGTAAAAAAAACGTTGTAAACGAGTTATAACGGTTGTTCCCTTCTCCGATAAAAGGTAACGAGCCGACGATAAAACCCGCACGAGTTCGCTCGTTTTTTAACACGTCCAAATCGAATAATTCTTTACACGATCAATACGACACTTTGCGATGTGGTAATCGTTTTGACGACGATATCACCACCACCGCCATCGCCATGCGTTTTCGAAGACGATCGATGACGAACGATGAAAATGGAGAAATGAAAGGAGAAGGTAAAGGCGACGAATGTCGGATCGGTTATCTCGTTTCGCGGTTTCGCAACGTCTGGTTCGCGCGAAACAAAAAGATCGTGGAAATATTCGCTTGGATCGTTTCCCTTGTCGATAAAGGGAAGGCACGTGTAGCGTGAACCTGAACTCGTAACGGCGAAAGGATAGAAAGGGTGTATAGAGATGCATGCGCGGGGAATTCTGGTCGATGGCCGTGGCGTAGAACAGTTTACAACTGCATATCCGAGCCGGGGAAGTGTGCTACTACTCGAGCGTAACCGAGAGACCTCGACCAATTTAAATGCGCGATCGCCTTCTACGGATCTTCGCCGATCCGAGTAACGGCCGATAATACGCGAATCTTTTCTTCCATCATTTTCCTTTCGCGGGAAATCGATACTCCTGCGAGATCATCCGTCGTTCGATGGATATTTTTAATCTTTATTCTATCTCTCGTTTAAAGAGAGATCGATAATTCGACCAATATCGAAACAACGTTATTTTTCCAGCTGTTTCATTTTTTTTCTTTCCTCTTTTACAAAATTCCCCTCGTTCTATCGCTCGAAACAATTTCCAGTAATTTCGATCTTCTTGTTTGAATCACGATTGTATTCAAAGATCGTAACGGACACCTTTTGGCAAATTCTCTCGGGGAGGAGATCGAGTTTCGGGATGATCGATGATGACGATTGTTGGCCGAGCTCGAGAAGAACAGGTGTTTACCTGTGAAAGTGCGAATATGCCGTGACAAGCGATATCCGATGGAAGAGAACGTAGGCAGGCTGGTGAACACGTAGGTAGAAGATAGATAAATGTCAATGGTGTAACGAGGAGAGACCTGTTTATGATCGATTTCAATTATTTCGTTATTTGTTCTTTGTATTAATCATTGTTTTGAAAAAATGCAATTTTTCTCCGTATTCTCGTCGATGAAATAACAAAAAATATTAACTTGCCGTTGTTGATCGACGTTGAATCTTCGCTCATCGTATTTCCAGACGATTCGATCTGATGAAACTGAAAAGAAACGCGTGTAAGATTTTTTTTTCCCAATGTCGATTACTACGTTAATCGAGCTGATGTTTGGGAAAGATTCGTCTGGAACAGACGATGAATAGATAAAATACAAAAATCGCGGAATGAAAAATCATTGTTGCAAATTTGTCTCGAATCTCTCGTTGAGATCGGCTCGGAATAATCGTTATTCAACCGGATTCGAGAATTTTTACTCGTTAAAATACTGGATTCAAATTTCATTCCATAGTCTCGATTCGGTCGGGATACAAAGGGAAATATGATCTCATTTATTAATAGGTGCGATTTAAATTGTTAATAGGAAAAAAAAGAATATTAGGGAGAAATTGGAGGAAATAAAAGCGAAGAAGAAGGGAAGATCTCGCTATTTTGATAATCCTGCGATTTTCTTTTCTCTCGACATCTCGATACGACGCGGTGGTCGTTTAAAAGGCCGATCGAGCAACCAGTTTGGAATCCTTTTGTTGGGATCGGAAGCCAAGAAACTGCATAAAGTTGTCGCACCTAATTCAGACCGGGTATCAAATTCCGGCCTGCCCGTTTTCAGCGATAGAAGTGACGTCATTATTCGCCGAATGCTATGAAATCATATTTTATGGCTGTTAAAGGATACACGGGCAACCGGTGTCGCGGGTTGCCTACTCTTTTAAATATCGCTTCGTGGCTCATATTTGCGACACGTTTCTTTATCTCGCGATTTTTCCGCCACGATCGCCAACGATTCATCGACCAATCTTTCGCTAATATACTCACGAATCATGGCAAAGGAATGTCGTCGAAGGATATGCCGATTTAACTGTGTTGGTACATCGGAGGAGATAAGGTTGATGAGATTCTTTTGTCGCGGTGAAATTAGAAGGGAATAGAAAATATCTGTATCGTGTATCGAGATATCGGAAATATTTCTATCGGGTTCAGATTTGTTCGATCAATTTCTTTTGCGTTGTATTACGTTATGTTAAAGCAGAAGAGATTTCGAATTGAAACGTTTCCTTGATTTTTAAATTAAATTCAAACAAATTTATCGACGCGAAATTTTTCCAATTGAAAGAATTATCCGACAACTATCGGGTAATTTAATAATTTTAAAGTTTTCGTATCTTGTCGTCCGTATCTCGTCCGCAAAAAACATTGAAAGAAAAATATCACAGTGATTCGTATCTGTGACGAAACAGGAAGCGTAAAAAATGATTGGGAAGCGATAAGGCAAAAGCTATGAAATATTCGAATCGCGTCAGCTTTTTCGAGATTACTTAAAAATGAAATCCGAGCATCGTCCGTGCAAACGGGATGCAATCGATCGAGAAAAAAAAGATCAATTTTCGTTATACCAAAGAAGTGTATATTTCGATATTTCGTTTATCGATTCTTTCTTTTTTTTTTCTCGCAAAATCACGTACAGATCGATATCGAATCGACGCGTTCGATGGAATGCTGCATAACGGCGAACGTATAACGAAATATTACGTCGGTGCATTAAAAAAAAAAAAAGACGATCGAATAAAAGCCAACTTTTATGGATAATCGCCTTATCCTTCAATTTTCTTGTAAAATTTTTTTTATTTGAGCTCGAAACGGTAAATTGATAAAAATTTGCGCGATGATCGTTCCTTTCCTTTCGATATCAAGAAAAAACGTGTTCGATTTTATTATTATTGTCATTATTACTTTATTGTTATTATATCGTCTCGTCGCAAATTTGTCGAAACGGATGATCCTCCCCGCAATTTTCGAAACGAGAAGAGAAAGAGCGTACAATTTGTTGGAGCGCATTGTGCCATAATTGGGTCCATAGCGACGTTGGAATAGCCGCAATCGCGTGGAGCAGCGGGAGAAAGGGAAACGCGTAGGGAAGCGGGTAAAATGAAGGGAAACTCGGATCGAGTGGCACGCAGCGAGGAAAGTACGCGATACAAGATCCCTGGTTTTGTCGATTACGCTCTATACAGAAGAAACGTAATTGCATACGCGATTACGGCATCATCCAACTCGTTCAAACCCCTTCCCTAACTTGTGCCTTCGCCATTTTTTTCTTTTCTTTCCTTTATATTTTCTTTTCTACTGATTCTACTGACAGGAGGGCAAACGATAATACTCGAGATGGTTTGAAAAATTATTCTAAATGATCGACAAAATATGGATCTTGATGGAACGGATTGCGAAATACGGAAATTTAATAACGTTTATCCATGTGAAATTACCGGTAGAATTCAAGATTTTCGTTTTTATAATACAAATATGAATTAATTTCACGGGAGTAATGGAAAAATGAAGGAAATACCTGTAATCGTTTCCCCTATTCGTTTGACGAACCGTCTCCCAATTGCGTCAACGTATCCCCACTCCTGCGTTTCGGAAATCCCCCTCCACGTTGCTCGAAAATCTATCATTTCGAGAAAAAAGGCACGACCACGACGGCGACCCACTTTCCCAACGAACGGTTGGTCCGCACGCAATTAAAAAGCCGAAATCTCTCTGCTATTAGGAAATTAGGTTTGACGAAGGAGAAATGGCGACGGGAAGAAGCGCACGCGATCGTTTCCGTATCGGTGGAACGAAAAGGGATCGAAAGAGAGGAGAGGTGTGGAGATCGGATCGGTCGGGTGCAATAAACGTGGCACGTAACTCGTGGCGCGGCGGTCGGTCGTCGCGGGTGCGCGCAACGCCGCGCATGTCCGTGTTGCCATGATCGCCCTGGCCCACTGACCTATATTACACGCGGGTACAGGTCCCGCATATACGAGTCTCGAC
Source organism: Apis cerana (assembly GCF_029169275.1). NCBI lineage: Eukaryota > Metazoa > Arthropoda > Insecta > Hymenoptera > Apidae > Apis > Apis cerana. The sequence goes on along the minus strand of NC_083867.1, from coordinate 6,949,698 downwards.
CCACAACCGACCGATGCTCGTCGGCCGTGCCGTGGCGAGTCCGGCCTCTCGGCCCATCTCGTCTTTCCTTGCTCATTCGAAAACGATGACGGGCCTTGGATTCGAGTTCGCTAGCAATCTCGATACGCGGGCGGCCGGTCGATAATCGTGAGGAGGAAAAAAGCGAAGGGCAGCGATCGCGTATGTGGTTGGATTTGAAAAGAGGAAACACGCGACGGTGGCGTATGCGGCGGTGGTGAGCGATGATCGCGAAGAGAGGGAAGTTGGATGCGAGCGCGCGCAGTGAGTGGCGCTGCGTTCTGGAGAAGATAGGAGAGGAGAGATGGAAGAACGGACGGGCAGCGCGTATTGGCAACGAGGAGAAGAGTGGAGAGGAACATTGGGTCCGTGACAACTGGGTGACGGCTGCGTGGATACACGACGGTGGCAGTGATGCAAGGTGTTCTTCTACGCGATAAGTGGTGACGTCGGCAGAAACGAGCACCGGCTTCTTGCCGCGCTGCGGGTGTGCTCCTTTGCCTCTCGTCTTTCTCCCTTCTCCTCTTTTCTCACTTCCGTTTTACCTTCGTTCGATCGACCCGCTCTCTTCTTCCACTAGTTTCGCGTCGTCTATCTCGCGCGCGAGTGCTTGTGATATAAATCGTTTCGCGGATGCGATGTGCGTTTAACGGAGGAATATCGAGGAATGGAAAGTTGGTTTCTAGGTGTCGTCCACACGTCTTGTTGGAGTCTGTCGTGGGATCGTGAGGATGCTTCTCGGAGAAAAGTAAGATCGAAAGTGCACGACGCGATAATGGAATAGCGTTTGAACGAAGCGTTGATACGTTGGTGGCTAGGCTGGTTGCAATGGATATTAGTAGATTGTAGTTCGCGTTTTTGCTCGCGTTCTTGCGCGCAAAAATTATTGATTACCAGCAGCGGACGATTCAACGTAAACGTGGAATTAGGACATTGGGAGAAGCCACGACGCGCGTTGAGACCGCGAAAATCCGTGGTGGCGTTGCCTCGAAATCGACGTTCACGCGTCCCGCTCGCGCACAACGGAAGCAATCGTTTTCCTTCTCGAGCTGATATCAAGGTCGAGTGGCTTCGATCCGCGATGATTCTCCTCGCGGACCTTGTCGCGGTTAGACGCAGTTCTCGTCCAAATTTTGTCGCTTCTCTCTTTCTTTTTCTTTTTCTTTTTCGTCTGTGTTTTTTCTCCACATCGAAAATTGATTGCAATTTAACATCGAGGTCATAGTCAATTTTATAAATACATATATATATATATATTCCAAGTTATCGCTATTACTCTTATCTCCGAGATAAATTATCTTTTCGCTTAAAATTTTTGTATCTGAATTACGCCTGACTTTCCACCAATGCATTTTAAATTTCGTAATATTTGAATATCGCTTTTTAATATATAACGTTATTACTTTAACGTTACAACTCCTTTATGTATATTTTTTTCAATTATTCGCGAAACAACTATTCACAAAGTTGTACCTCGATATTTAATTCGATATTTTGCGATATGATATATGAATGTATGTATGTATAAAAGGAGAGCGATGAAAGATACGAAATTATAATAATACAAGATATATAAATATACGTAACAATGCGAGTATTCCGAATACATTGAGACACAATGAATGAAAATCACGCGATTCGAGAAACCGACGTCGTTCGAACTTGATAGCGTCGTTAAACGGGGAAACAGTAGCCCGATGATCGTGATTACTTGATAGTTATATACTTTGCACGTAACGTAATAGCGCATATTTTTCTTACTCGGCTATAAATCGTGCTTTATTCAAATTAAAACGTATGGGACAATTTTTGAATCGTGTCGTCTCGGTAACATTGTTATAATTTTATTTATACGTATATAACCGAGGAAAAAACTGGGTGAGAAAGAATAACGAAAGTAAATGTGTAAAAGTAATTCGAACGAATAATTGATATCGAAACAACGGGGAAAATGACTTTGCTTCTTGGTTCGTTGATATTCGCGATATTTACTCGTTTCTCGAATATACGGTGCTTGCGAGACGAAAGAAGCGAGAGAACGATTAGATTTTTCATTAACGTGTAAAAGAAAAAAAGATCGAACGTAACGCCGCTCTCGAGGCTCACTCTCATGCACGCTTTTGCTTTCTTGCTCGTGCTTGCTGTTACTTGCCAAACGAATCACGAAGTAGAACATCTCGCGTTGGTATTAGGAAAAATTTCACCTGCGATTCTTTCTTTCGCATTCCTCTGATTTCTCACGAATCAGAATTTGTACTCTACCGCTACTTTTAACTTTAATTAATTCGAAACGAATGAAACTATGCAAAAAGAAAGAATTTTATCCATCTTTTTGTTTGCCAAAATTCTTGATTTCATTTTATTTATATGAAATACAGAGATAAATATTTTATCTCTGTTGTCTCTGTATATTTCGTGAATCTGGTAATTTATTATATCGAAGAACAGTGTTTGAAAATGGGATATTGATCGATACGAAAAAAGGATATTTCCGCGTCTAACCAGAATCGAAAGTGAAACGGACTCGAAGATGCACCGGTCGCGTATACAAATTTATGCAACGGTGAAATTTCAGAATTTATCATCGTGTATCGCGATGATTACGCAATGTTGTTAGAGCACCGTGTCTACCGGCGTTTCGTTGTTGCGCCATATTATCTTCGATTCACTGTTATTTATAGTTCTGTAAAGTGGAAGATTCACGCACGGCGAGACGAGCGAACGAAATCGAACTTTACGAAAGAAAAATAATAAATTCTTCTCGCATCGTTTCTCGTCCGATTGAAACAAAGTCGAGCCACGGGATAAGTAGCGAAGCACGATCGATGGCTCGTTCCTCCTCCGATTAATCTTTACTCACGGCATTTATCAATTAAACCCGTTTCGGAAGAGGCTATCTCTATCGGAATTGCAATTTCAACGAATACCCGTAATCACGATTTTTCCAGCGTGTTTACAGGCTGGCTTCTATCCGGGGAATCCTCTAGCTTCGCCCCAGGAAATATCATCAGGGATAACTAGTCGGTCACTGATTTTTCGATAGATAGTTGCCTCGATTCACCGATAAAATAAACCGGTGAAAAGGAAAAATGCTGGGAAGAAGAGGTGGATAATGCTTGATGGCGTACAATTTTCGAGATTGTGGTTGGAAAAGGAGTAGAGGAAGAAAGGCGAGACACGCGCGGTTCTTGTCCACGTGCCGTAAATTGTCGTTCGTATTCGCTCGAACACCAAGAAAGAAGATTAGGGCCGAGGAAAGTGTATTAGTAATATCGAGTTTTAAACGACTCTTTTAATGCATTTTTAATCGATTTTTAATCGATAAAACCGATCAAACTTGTATAGATATAAAAAGAAGATGGATAAGAAAAAAGATTGTTAAAAATTTGAAATTTAAAAATACATGGAGCCATAAGTAAATGAATAATTAATAACGATTGGCAGCCATTTTGGCAAAAATTAACTTGCACGATTTGTTCAAAAATAATTGATCTTCCATTCGATCGTGAAATTCGAAGAAATTGTAAGAAATTTTTTCAAACGAGAATGACAAAACGATCGCTATGCTTGGGTGGACAGGAATAATTTTTCGTTAGTTTATTCGGGGCTAATTCGCGGAATCTCGGTTTGTCGAAGAGCGTGTAAGTACACGTTCGCTCATATATAACGCTTGCAACGCGTACGTTTATACCGCATAGTAGTTTCATTGCACACGAAACGACAGACGATCCGTTAATAAAACAAGCGTGATAACGATACGAACGTCATGAAAACGCGTTATTGTCTCATTAAATACAAACACGATACGCGGGAACGTCATTTCGTGAAAAACGTGATGCAGTTACGGAATTTTTCAATCCGGATCGTACACGCATCTACGACCAAACGTGATGTTTTGCTCGCCGTCTTATAAATCTTTGTATATTACGTATACCGTGTATACAGTTACTTCGAGTCCTCTTACATTTCGTTACATTTTCGTCTTGGCAAGCACGAAGCGATTTTCTAAAATTATCCGCTTTATGGTAATGCGATAGGTAATAAGTCTTCGATGTCGTGGAACATTTTTTCGAATTAACGCCTTATCTTGATGCAGAGAGCGATAAGGAGAAATTGTACTCAACGCCAAAAAGGGAAAAAGGGAAAAAGGAAAAGGAAAAGGAATGCTATTGTTATCGATGTGCAATAATATTTGCGTTATACATATATATGTATAATTACGCGAGTGCCGATCGATCGATTGGTTTCGTGAAACGCTACGTCACTTGGACGCGGAACCAAAAGAGGCGAAGACAAAAGAGGAAGGAAGGAAGGAAGGAAGGAAGGAAGGAGAACGAATTCCTTTCAATTTCGTGCGCTGGACCGTGACGTTAAGGTCAGAAATCGGACGATTAATAGCGTGGATAAAGTTGGCCAGTTCTGAAAACAATGTATAAACGGTATCCTCTCGGTGTTTCTGGCTTGGCAACTTAGTTGCAAATGTTGGCTAGCGCGGCCGAGGTGATTAGGTGACGTCGAGTGGCAAATATGTCAAGATGCCTGACGAGAGATCAACGCACGTGTCTAATTTGCTCCTTTGTAACGCGCTCGCGTCCATCCCGGCTATATTTACGAGAGAAATTACCCGAGAATTTCTCGGACCGCGCACCGTGTCAAATTGTCTCTGGCTCCGTCATTTTCGAAAGATCGCGGATGCGGATTGGCTGCCGAAATCGAGGTTGCTCGGCTTCGCTTCATTTTCACTTACGTGTCAATTTTTCTACTCTTCTCCTCCTACTTTCACCCTAATATTAGACAAATTATTCGCTCAATCGTTTTCCTCCCTAAACGATTACTTATTTTTCGTTTTATATTTTCATTATTCATCTTTTTCTCTTTCTCTCTTTCTCTTTATATATATATATATTTATCGTTAAATTGTTTTTAGAAATAATGCGTTTTACAGTGAAATTTTTAACGAGTTTTATCATTTTATCAAAAAAAAAATAAATAAATAACATCGTGGAACAAATTAATCTATAATCTTTTCAAAATCTCTTTTTATAACAATTAAATAACCTGTTTCCCTACAAAAGGATATTTTTAATAAAAGGAGGAAAACATATTAAAAATAGATTTTTTAGAATATAATTCTAAGGTAAGGTATTTATATATTTTATAAAAATAGTTGATTAAAAATAATCTCGACCACCCCCTAGAAAATACTGGATTTTCTTGGGAGTTGTTGCTATTCGTTAGTATCAGTATTAAACAAGAAGGTACTAAATGTTTAAAAGATATTAATAGATACACAATTTAACGGCCGACATGGATTTTTTATTGATTTAGCGAAGATGAGAAATTTTTCTAACGAAATAATTTTTATAGTAAGTAGTTTAAATAATCGATAAAGCTTATTTTTTAAATGGAATTTAATCTATAATCGAAAATACGGTTTTAATCGATGTTTTTTTATCGATTTTATCGATATCATTGAAATATTTAGAATTAGAGAATTGATAGAATTCGCTAACTCTGATTTTATGAAGGGAATTAAACGTAGTTTTAATTAACCTATCCAATTTTAACGTATAAATTGAAACGAAGTTTTAATTGATTAAATTTTATCATCAATTCGAAATCCATTTACGTAATATTAAGTGGATTTCCCTACGTTAGATATATAAAATTATAAAAACTATCTATCTTATGGATCAAACACAACGAAGAATTTAATCTCGTTAATTCAATCGAATTCGATTCGTACAAAACTATACATTTCGTGCCTATCAAATATCAAATTGATTCGAATCGGATTTAAACGACGAACAATGCGCGCAAAATTTCAAATCTTACGTTGTATCGATTAAAACTTGGTTCGTTCAACTTTGAATATCGAGTGCATTTTTTTTCTCTCCTTCTTTTCATTCTCTCTTTTTTCTTTTAATTTTCCAACGGAGAAGAGTTTTCGACAAAAGGGACGCGCGATTTTTTCTCCAAAGCTTATTAAAACAATATTTTTCTCGATACTTTTCTTCACGATTCTCGAGAGATTTTCGTACGACAAATAGAGACCGTTATCTCGTCCCTGAAAAGAATGGTTTCTTTAAATTGAATGGTATACACACGTATCGTTGTATTTGTAGATAGCCATCGCTGGATCTGAAATACCATTCGCTTGAAATATTTTATTTTTCCCGGTTTTATACAACACGCGCGATAAATGTAAGAAATATTTGTCAAAAGATGAGATGAGAGGAACGGATGAAAAACTATTTGTTTCTTAATATCGTTGGAAACGAAGAGATCGACTTACGATAATGTTTGCTCGAATACGAAGTGGAAACGCTATTTGCAGACGAACGTAACGTTTCACAGATTATTATACACGTTTAAATATGTCCTTTCCATTGAATTATACTTTATTTTTATCTTATCATACCTATCTATTTCGATATCTTTTCACCGTGATCGTAAGATACGGTGAATAAATTATTAAACGTTTTATTCGAAGAAATGGCGTTATTACGACAACATGCTATCGGCACCAGGTATTTATCGTTAAATTTTCCTTCTTTCTTTTTTATTTTAAATAAAATCCCGTCTAAACTCGTATCAAAGTTGTCCATGGGTGGAAGCGTAACATCTCGATTCGCGTTCCCATTCAAAATTAATCGGTTGATTTTGATTGAGAAAATTCGACGAAACTCGTCGTTGGTAACGATTTTCGATAAACATGTTTGCACCGAGATACAAGAACAATTCTGAATTATTAACAACGATTCGATTATTCGTTGAACCGTGAGAATCGAACCTTGGCGAATCGACTCCGATCGATTTTTATCGATATCGTGGCGCATTATGAGGAAAATTTTGCTTAGGTAGATTCGCGGATTCGATTAAGCGTGTATCTATCAACTATACGTTTGCTCGTTTTGCAACTGCTATCTCGGTTATTATCTACTTACCATTGCCTCGTTAATATCTAGATTCGGATCGTTTCATCGAATCGAAAAAAAAAAAAAAAAAAAACGAATCATCATCGTGCATATTAAAATTTTTATAATTACCCTGTTCGATTTTTTCTCCGAGTTTTGAAGTTTTTTTTAATAATAAAATCTTAAACTCGACGGCACAAAGTTCACGAAGAATGATTCAAGGTTATCGAAAGACGATAACTTTCTATATTTCGTTTTATTCTCTCTTTTTCTCTACGTTCGTAATAAATAAATATCGGCGGTTCTTTGGCCGAAGTAAAAAGTTCTTTTACCCAAATTATACATCGATGGAATATCTTCGAATGGGATCAAACGCAACGCGGTTTAAAAACAAATTCGAAAAGGGGAAAAGAGAAAAAAAGGAAAAAAAAAAAATGGAAAAAGAATCGAAGAAACGTCCCGGTGAATTATTTATCAGGCGTGTACCGGGTGAGATATTGAAATAAGTGCAGCACGCGACGATGAATTGGCGTTTTATGGATGGGTGCTCGTGTATCCTTGACCATAATTGTCCTGTGTCCCTTCGTGTATACGCATCGCGAATTCCGCCATACATTACGATGCAACGTGTCTCACGTGTCGATAAACGAACGCGTCTACCGTTTCGTCGTTCCCTTTTTTTCTTAAAAAAGAAAGGAAGGGAAGGAAGGGAAGGAAATGAAAAAAAAAAAAAACAATTACAGGTAGAAATATTACAGCGTGGCGAGCGAAACGTTGCGAAAATTGCAACCCATTCGACAATTACGCGATCGCAAGGAACGAAGCTTGAAAAATTTCTCATTAATTACGTTTCTTCTCGAGGCTTATTTTTCTAGATCTAGATAGCAGAGATTTCCGGTTACTCGCGTTTTAAACTCGTTTTATTAATACCAGTCGAAAAGTTTAAAAAGATTTACGCGTGTCTGAAAGAAAATAATACTTTCGAAATGATTTCGATCGTAAATGATACGCGTATATCCGATTAAATTTTGTTCTTTTTGTTCACAGGCCTAGCCCGCGTGAATTACAGGACCCGCTTTGGGTCAAAATGAGTGCGATTACTGGCAGCATCAGCAAAAAAAGAAAGAAATCAGATGCCAAGCCTCAGTCGCAAATGTAAGTATCGCATTATCAAATTTTATTTATATTTATATATATATTATAATTCCGACCTCGAGATATATATATATATCGATTTATCGTAACATCGATATGAGAAATTAGTAGGTAATTTGAAGTTGGTTCGCATTATCGGTGGAGATCATTCGGTGGAGAATTTTAAAAGAAAAGAAAGGAACATGTTCCGCTATCGATATCATCGGACCACCTAATGACTCATACAGACGTATTTATACTAGTTCGTACACTAGACTAGATAGTTAGAGCAGTCGAATTACTCGGACCGTGCCAGTATATTCGGCTCTGGTATAACCTCTGTTCCGAAATAACCCCGAACGTTTTCCTTCTCTTCTTTGTCGTCTATCGCATTTCCCCTCGAAAAATATTTTTCTTTTCTCTTTCGAAATCGTAAAGTTTATCGCCATCGTTATCCGTATATCCTTTTTCCCCGAGAAATCAACGAGAATCCCAACCGATCGTGGTTAAATTCGTGTGGCAATGGTTATAAACGAGCGCGTATACTTCCGTGTTTTATTGGACTCGAGTCGACTTTGCATATTCATCGACCGTGTTATATGCGTAAAAAGCGGCCGTAATTATCGGACTTAAACGCGATAAGTAAAGCGAACGTTTAACATGTAGCATGGGTCCATTTTAATTTGATACCTATCTAGTTCGTCGGGAAGTTAAATCATGCGTATCCGCTGCTCGTGTCAGTGTCGAACCAGTGGTTAGTTTTCGAACCGATAACGGCTCGCCGCTGCTCGCTCCGACGAAACAACTGATCATTTCTTTCTCCTAATTCTTTTTCTCCTAACGTAACGTAGATGTATCGATTAATCGTTTTGGGGGAGCCGAGAAAAAAAATGATAACGATTATTTCTTCCAACGAAACGAGAAATAACGAGAATCTGTACACGAGTCTTACTACCTTTGATATCATTATTATTTGGAGATATTTATTTCAAATAAGGAATAAAATTTTAGAGATAATTTTAATAACGATTTATTTATATTTTTGGGAATCGTCATTTTTGAAATCGTGCTTCGATCAAACATGCTTGCACGTATGTGCGTATATACGCTGTCGTTTCTCAAAAGATCCAGAAATCGATACGGTACGAAGTTTAAAAAAGGTTATATCTTTCTCGGTTGATTAAATCGTGGGCAAGTTCTAAAAATCGGGTAAAAATAAATAATTAATATTAAGCATGGTGGAAGAGGAAAATGGTAATTGCGTTTTACGATATATAAATTAAAATGCATCCACGGAGAAAGAATCTTTTACCATTTCTGAACGATTGGAAGGTAGCTTTATTCATCAACGAACCAAGTTATTTATCCGTAAAGAAAATTAATTTTCGATATACGTGTAAATTGTTTATTTATATTTTGTTTCCGTCCGTTTTTTTTCCCCCTGTTCATAGTTAGCGCAAAATTGCTTAGTAGGCAATTACGCGTTAAAATATATTGAAACGAAAACGTCGAATGAAAAGGATTGTTGCCAAGAGCAAAAAGCGAATTCCAATTAATTCAGCGACCAACTAAAAAACAACTGTTAAAAACGTTTTGAAATTTTTCATTATTCGAAAATAGTTTTTTTTTTTTTTCTGTGCATATTTAAACGTACGTAAGAAGATACTATTCTCATTCGCGTTTTTATATCAATTTCATTTGGGGAAAAATGCGTGTTACCTATTATTATAAATAAGTCAAGGTATATTGTGTTTTACGATATAATAAAGGAAAAATATCATTTTAACGAACAAGACGGAGAATATAACTCTATATAACCACTTATCTATTCGAATCATAGCAATCGAATCGAACGAATGATTATCATTTTCACAAATGCACGATGGAAATATTGTTATCGGCCTATCGGCTAATCGTATATAAAAATAGTTCGTGATTTCACAAACGTGTAAAAATTATTCGGAATTTAAGGGTTAAACTTTTCGTGTAAAATAATATTTAATACGCGTCAATTTGAAGACTGAAGCTAGTCGAATACACACCGTGATCGTGATTTTTTAATCAATCAATTGCTGTTTCGTATCGTTAAAACCGAATTCTACGTAATATTCTCGTTTTGTAATCACGAATCTGAAGAATTTGTCCATCCGCGATCGAATCTAATAAAAAACCACACGGATGGTCAACAATCGTATAAATTTTCGAATGCGTCAATGTCGAAATACATGTAGAATACATGGATGTATCAATTTTCCTCGAACCATTCGTTCGGATTCGACGAATCGATTACGTTCGCGTGCAAAAACGTGCAAGAATCATCCATCATCCGTGCTAGGAGCGAATAGTTTTTAATCGATTTCTTCGTCATCGTCTCGGAATTAATTTATCGATGGCCCCGAATTTGTAAAAAAAAAAATCTGTCGGCTTATCAAACGTTATCTGAATCAATTCTGCCGACAACCAGATCCCCCGGTTGGTTGACGACTGGAATTTCGTATATTGCGAGTTCGCTATCTACGATTTCTGATTGCGCGTGATTATGTTTCGATTTTTTTAAAAAAAAAAAAAAGAAAAAAAAAGCAAAAAGAGAATCGATGAAGAGGAGAGAGAGAGAGAGAGAGAGAGAAAGAGGAATCAAAGAGAAAGAAAGAAAGAAAGAAAGAGGAGGGGGAGAATCCCTGTAGAAAACTGGAGAGATGGCGAGAATCCGATCAGGCAACTGGATTCGCATGAAAATGCGGCCTTTGGCAAAGTGAGAGTCACTGTTCGGCGACGTGACGTCAACCAAGGTCAACCGAACGTTTCAACGGGACTGAAGAGTTGATTCAGCATCTAGCAATTTTCTTTCTATGAAATTGGCCGAGCGAACGAGACTCGAGTCGAGATCCGTTCGAGGGGGAAATGATTTCCGGAATGCGACGCGATGCGATCCTCCATGTCCTAATTTTCTTTCGCATGTTTTTCCTCCAAGTTGACGCGCTTCTTTTCGAATATATTTTCGAATACGCATTCTTCCAAACATTTCTTTCTCGAAGTTGTTTGCCAGTTTATCCTCGCGGAGATTTAATCTATGGAACTTCGCGAGCTTTGCTGAAATGAAGTATATATAGTGAATAGAAGAGTCGATCCGAATTACGGCGAATTTGGAGATGGATAGGATTGATTTTTTTTTCTTCTTTCGATCGTTGAAAATAAAAATTGTTCGCTTTTCATATTAATATTTTATTCGAATCGAGAAAGAATTTTTTTACGAATTTTACCGTAATCTTTGTAATATTTTTTTTTTTTTTAAAGATAAAATAGATAGCGCAAAATAGACGGAGTAGTAATCGAAGTAATACGACAAATAGAGCAGGCTTAATCGGAAGAATAAATCACCATTGGAATGACAATATCCACTTGTGGGAAATGGCAATTAAGCGCACAGGAAGTCTCCCGTGTAGAACATAGCAATCAATGCTAGAGGCAATTTATCTGAATATTAAAATATAAAACTTAAATTCCGGTTATTCCAATATTTTGTATCGTTTAGAATCAAACGATTAATTTCGTATTCGTATTTTTCTTTTTCTTTTTTCCCGTTATCCATCTATGAATGTATTAAGAATAGTTAATTAAATATATATATTTCTTCGCTAGGAAGATAGAAAGTGATTCTGTAAAAATCTATTATGGTGTTCAACACCGTGAAGAATTTTAGACTTCCCGTAAAATTTTGAAAACGGGTCAAAAAGTTACGTCGTACCGTTCAATTATGAAAAAAGTAGCGATTGCGATATTAAATATTTCGAAAAAATATTTTTTCCTTTTTTCTTCTTTCCTTTCTTCTCTTTCTCGTTTTATCGTTAGAACTTTGATTATTCTCCAGTGAAAATAAAATAAAACAAATTTTTATTACTTTAATATTTATATATTCGTTTATTACGAATGCGATCTCTATTCCTTTTAAATAAAAAAATATCTACGAATATCTCTCGTGCTTGAAAAACGTGCAAGATATCACTGTCTATCTTCGTTAATCAATATTAATCGTTATTCAACCGATTTCGTTTCATCGATTAATTAAACGGATTTTCGATTTCGAACGTCGAATAATGGTTGGATGCGTTCGATTAAATCAAAGGGTGAAAAAAAGAGAAGGAAAATTGGAATTTCGAGGAAGAAAGTTACATAGATAAGAATAAGGAATAAGAAGGATCGAACGATCGAATGATCCGTTTCATTTTGATTGTTTACAGTAACAAGTGCCTTAACGAAAAAAGACGACGGAACCAGGAGAACCTGTTTATCGATGAGCTTGCCGAGCTGATTTCCGCCACGGACATGAGCTCTGGCAAGACTGACAAATGCCAGATCCTTCAGAGAACCGTCGACCAGGTAAGAAGACAGATCTCTCTCTACCGTTTCTGCCTTTCAAATGGTTGATCGATAAACTCAACGACGCGAGTCCTTCGAGATCCGATCGAACAACGTGTCATTTTTTTACGACACCTACCGTACGTAATCCAGCCTTTCCTTCGCTTTTTCTTCGAGAAAGAAAATTGCCCAATCCCTTTTCCATTATATTTTACAACGATATAACGTGTTTAGAAATATTTCTATCCTTTCCCCGTTTAACACTTTATCTCCTTTTATTCGTTCAACACTTAATATAAAACGTAATTCGTTCCTTTTTTTTTTTTTTTAATCCTTCTACGTTTATTATTATCGTCAAATAAAAACGAAAAACGCGCAAAGAGAGAAAAAAGAAAATAGATTAAATAAATAAATCTTGATTTGAAAATAACCTTCCTACAATTTTTCCAGACACAACACATTAACACCCAATGGTTTAACAAGCAAAATGTTACCACAACATTTGTTACATCACCGAGGATAATGTTGCAATTTGTTCCTTCCCGATCCTACCAACCTACAACGAAATCTGAAAGAAACGGAAGCGAATCATTGTTAAATCAACGAAAGAGGGTAGCGTCAAATAACGGAAAATAGCGTCGAGAATAGCGGAGAGTAGTTAATTATGCGCGTTATGAAAAAATAACAATAACAATAATAATAACGCAGCTATTTCTTCGTTTTTTAACGAAACAATTTTATTTTCAATTTTTAATTTCTAATAATCGTCATAATTCGATCAATTCTCGGATAATAATAATACGATTTATTTTTGTACCGTGGAAAAAAGGAGAAAGAAAAGAAAGGAAGGCGCACGAAGTGCGGTTTTTTTTTATCCTTTTTTATCCTTACAATAATGCGAGAAAACGAAGCGGAACACAGTTCCCTCGTTGTGTCGCAAGCGTTCGTTCGATTTGATGTAAATTACACGTCTGAATGTGGCAAATTCGAAAGAACGCGAGAACATTTCGTTTCTTCTTCATTCTCTATAGAAAATTTTCTTCGTAATCGGTCTCGTCGTTTTTCTTCCTTTATCCTCTCGTCAATCTCGTTGATTTTCCGGGGGGAGAGAGAGGAAGAGAGAGAGAGAGAGAGAGAGAACGAAGAAAAAAAAAGAAAAAAGTTTTCGCTGAAAAATCGGTGAGAATAATTTCACGATGAAATTGAAATTATCGTGCTACGTATTGCCAGAGTCTAGCTTCTCTCTCCGCGTTATTCTTGAACCAGTCGATCGATAAGGTATTTACTCGCGTATCATTTAAGTGAAATAAAAATTTCAACGCATGCGTCGAATTTTACATTGATTTCTTGCCTGTCTACCGTGGATAATCCTGCTTTCCTTTCGTTCAACCTCGTTTTTCATCCATTCAATTGTTCTTTTCATCGTTTCATCGAATTTCCTCTCGTTTCGCGATTATTTCTTTCGTTTCGAAGAAATTTCGAACAATCGAGAGCGTATTCCCCTCCTTTTTCCATTCCCTTTTTTTTTCGTTTCAAAAGTTAATCGAGTGATTTTTCAACGTCCACGAAAAAATATATATATATATATAAAACGAAGCGATTTCGGATCGAGGGATTTGACCATTGTGGGATCGATTCTAAGTGGATCGATCTAAAATGTAGCGCGATATCTACGAGATTAAATAAAATAATCAGTTTTCCGTTCTCTATATTTCACGCGACACACCATTTTATCGCGATAAGTCTGTTTTATCAAAACAGAACTTTGTACTACATTTTTGGATCCGTTTTCGATCCCCCTCCCTTTCCCCTTCCCCCGTACGAATACAATATCGACCACTACGATATTTATCTTTACATCACGATCTTATTCGATTAATAATATTCGAAACAACCGAGATTCAACGTCGTCTTCATCGATTATTACACGACTAATTTTTGACTAGTTGTATACACGAATATACGATCGATCGTCCAGATCGAGCCAGAAATGTTAACGCGTCGTGACTGTATGCGTCTAATACAAAGAACAAAGCAAATTCTGTCGGATTTGTATCGCGCTCCATCTCTCCTTTCTCCAATAAATCCTATCTCTTAACCATTTTTTCCCAAACTTTGTACCGTTGCGATATAATACAATTTCCTCTTAAACTTGTTCGACCACGTTCGAGATCGCGATCGCGTCGAGATTAAGATTAAAGAGAATTTTAATCCCAGCTATCGATCGTATGTAACATAATTTATTTCAACGATGAATTCGAACGCGTTACGTAACGATTTAATAGCCGAGAAGGAGATCGGATTCGCGTAATTGTAATTGAATTTGTGTAGATTGATACAATATTACGAGAGTTAATAAGTATCCTTTGAAAGATTAATACGAAGGTATCGCCTCGGACCGTGAACCCAACGTTAAATTTTATTTTTTGCAATTAATCATCATATACGTATATTATTTCGTACGACAAATCGTATCAAATTTGGAATAAATTTCACGGTGTTGATATATAACGATTAAGAGAAATTTCAGCATTGAAAGCATTTTCTTGAAACGATCTTGAAACGGAGTACGTGAACGAGAAAGAAGAATTACGAATTAATTGGTTAATTATATTAGTTTAATCTTTCAAATTGTATACTTCTATTGTTCGTTTTGGAATGTAACGAGAAGAAACAAAAGATATATATATACATATATATATATAGTATATGCAATGGTATATTTAGAATCAGCGGTGATCGTAATCTTGGCTCAAAGATGATGTAACATCGAAGAGAAAGACGCACGTTTTTATCGAAATAATTATTAAGCGAATGACCAATTCGATCGTATGATATTTTACGCTTAAAAGAATTAGAGAGAATCGAATTTTGTATAATTTATTTATACTTTGACGATATAATTGCCTAATACTTTTAAAAAATAAACAAAAATTTCGAATCCTCGCAATTTCGCAAAATGCATTGAATAACTATTTTTCTGAAGGGAAAGGAGATTATAAAATTCGAAAATTTTTTACGTGATATTCGCCGCGCAATGTTTCGGTCGCAAGCTTTCACCCGACTCTCGCGCTAAAATAAAATCTGCAATTTCGAACGGCGTAGAGAAAGGCGAGAGTTTGCTCTTAGTTCGCTCGATTAAAAACAATAAAAGCTGGAGAAGCATCGAGATGACGCGACGTTTCTTCGTTTCTTAAGAGCGGAGTGACTACATTTACGAAAATAAACGGCGTCGTAAATCGCGCGAGAACTCTCGATTCTATTATTCGAAACGGAGCAACGCGGTTTCTTCCTTCTCGTCTTTTCGATCGATCGATTTAAAAAAAAAAAAAAATCGCTTTGCCATGCGTGTCGCGATCCCCCGACTTTTCAAAGATGGATCGATATCTCTTGTCCAACGATAAATCGAGAATAGACGAAAATAATTGAGGGGAAATGGCGTTAACTTTTCTTTTTTTCTTCTTCTTCTTCTCTCTTTTATCGTATATTTTTCTTTTTCAAATTTTATTCGATTTCTTTCAGATTACGAAACACATCCTTTCCTTTTTCGCTCAATACGAGAGAAATGTTAAGTTATCCGATAAATTTTTTTATCCGCGATTCTTTCGTGCTAGAAGAATATTTATATTCTTCGTATAAAAAAATTTTTACTTGATAAAAAACACAAAGCTTACAGCGTTCCTTGTCGAAACGAATAATCTCTTAAATGGAATTCTTTCTTATTTCTTTTTTTTTCTCTCTCTCCTCTTTCATCGATCAGATACAGTACTCGGGTGATTTTTTTCTTACGTGATATCCAATATAAATCTATCCCAAGAGAAATTAAAAAAAAAATATTGAAGTTCGGAATTCGAAAAGAATTTGAAAGAAAATTGACGGAGATTTTATGGATATTTTAAAGCCACTTGCTGCTCTCTTTCAAGTGGGTTCTTTACTCGTTTAAAACGTTGGCAAAAAACCATACTCCGACCGTGCTATTTCGTTAACTGTCGGTAAAAACAATCCTGTTAACTATAAACTTATTATAGTCTCGTTTCGTTTCTATATCTTCCATTCGGCACAGCATCGGTAGATTAATAACCATCATTTCGTTTCATTTTCGCGTGTTGTGCGATTAACACGTTGATTCATCGTATCGGTGGTTTCGCTTTTATAAAACCTACGAATTTCTATGCATCGAATCGTTTCGTTAACTATCTTCTCCGTTTCGAAAACTGGTTTCAAAAGATTTACTTGTAGCGAATCGATAAGAACGCGGCAAGATACGCGCGCATCCGTTCACGCGTTTCCACGATTTTTCCTAGACACCGTGACGAGATATTATTGAAAATGCTCGATGTCGCTGCCCCGCATCCGAAACGATTTCTTTCTCGCGTAATTCGCCATGCGTGACTGTAAATTTCTTCGAAAAATGAATAATGGCTCGAAACAAAGAGATAAATCTCTTCTTTTCTTCGGTTGGTCTAGATCCGATGAAACAAATCAACGGAATTAAAGAATAAATTTTTCGTTTCGAATACGTTGAAAGAAGGAGAAAGAGAAAGAAAGGAAGGAAAAAAAAGAGGAAGAAAAAGACAGAAATGAAACAAAAAAAAAAGGGTGGGAAAAGAACGACGGAACAAAGCGAACTCTCCTTCGAAGAAATTTAAATGTACTATTCTTTTTTCGCTCTCTCGCGAAATTTATTTCTGGAAAGAACGAAATATATCGATAAAGTAAGTTTCGTCCGGTTGAGAATATGTCTCATCGTTCGAAAAGAGACCGTTCTTCCCCGCTTAATAACATTTTACTCGCGCCGGCTTAACGAACCATTTCTCTCCGAAATCGCGTGGATCGATTCCTCTTCACTTCTCGACAATGGAGCACCGATATATAACGTACACCGGATATAGAAAATGGAGCTACCATCCAATGCACTTTCGTCATTCTCGCGTCACGTGTGATGTTATATGGATTCCCAAAAGGGATTGTAATTAAATGTAACCACAGTCATTTGTCTTTGACATAAGACTCGTGTAATTAATTATTTCTTCTGCACATATATTTTTATCTCATATAAAATATACAAAGAGAATCAGCTAATTTCATTATTTCGAAAATCTCGTTTATTTTTGATAGTGTTAAAAAATGTTTCAAATAGAAGTTGAACTGTTTCGAGAAAGGGACATTCTGATGTTATTAATTTTTTCGTAAGTGGTAGCGTAAACAACTTATAAGAATCGACGTTGTTTTTTTTCAAATGGAATCATATATTTCTTAATGCAACAGATGTGATTCGATAATTTCTGTAAAAAAGTATTAAACTATTAAATCATTAGTTTAAAAGATATTTGATTAAATTTAATTATTTTCTAAACTATAAATTTTTTGTTATATATATAATTTAGTACTTTTTTTTATAGAGAATACCAATCTGCATCTATTGATGCAATAAAAATTATATAATTCTATTTAAAAAAACAACTTTGATCTTCATAACTTCTCTACACATCCATTTATGAAAAAACTAATATCAGAATGTGTCTCTTTCGAAACTATTCGACTTTTATCTGAAGTATTTTTTAATATTGTAGAAAATTAATGAAATATTAAAGATGATAGAATTAGGTGGGTCATCCCATTCCTCGATCCTTTAGAATTAAACTGTTAAAAATGATTAATTCCTGAAAATATGGCTGTTTTGAAAGGTAAGTATGAAAGGTAAGTATATTAAATTCCAGAAAAATTATATATCGCATCTTCTAGAATTGTGTACCCAGATAAAAAAATCGAAAAATTGGCAAAAATTTCTGCCTTAGAATTCCAGGAAAAACTAATGCCATCTCCTGTTAAATTATATTATCTTAATACAAAGTCGATAAATTTAGTTAAAAATTTTCGTAGCACGAAAATTGAATTTTGTATTAGGAGAACATAAGTTGATGGGAGTTCGAGAAATTTTTCTAGAAATTTTTTATAAATTCTTAGAAATGACAAATTCCTAGAATTCCTAGAAATTTCTAGAATTTTCGAAATTTTTGATTGATCTAAATTTTTGGATTTTATAATTTTGTATTGGGAGAACATAAGTTGATAGGAGGTCGCTCGAGAAATTTTTCCAAAAATTTTATCAGTTATTAAAAATGACGTTAAATTCTTAGAATTTCCGAAATTCTTGAAAATAATATCAAATTCTTAGAATTTCTAAAATTTTTGAAAGTAATATCGAATTTTTAGAATTATGGATTGCACGAATGAAATTTTTCTTTATTTTTTTTTTTTTGAATTTGATATATTTATCTTATACTTATCTTTTTATAATATAAATATAATAATATAATATAATAAGCTGTCATATTTCAAGGATTTTTTTTTTAAACATTTTACTGAATTCTAGAAAATTAATGAATATACTTACCTTCTTTACTTATCTTATACTTATCTTTTTAAGTTAAGTTAAACTTGATAAGTTAACTTAACTTTTAGAAACTCTTATTATCATTTTTAAATATTTTTTTTTAATTCTAAAGGATTGAGGAATATATTTATCTATAATTATTCATTATTACTAATTTACACATATATACATTATTTATTATTATTATTTTATACATATATTTACTTTTTACTTAATAATTTATTATATTTCTAAGAATGTAATTTTTTATATTAAATTCAGTAATTTATATATTTAATATTTGTTTTTTTTTTTACTTTCTTATATACTTATTTAATATATTTTTAGAAACTAAATATTTTTTGATCAATATATGTATAAAATATATATAAAACGTGTAAAAATAAAAAATATGTGATATATAAGAATATAAAAATATATATCAATATAAGTAATATATGCGTTGCATAAATATATATATATATATATACACATATACACACACACTAAATATAAAGAATTTTTCAAAAAAATTTTAAGATTTTTTTTTATTGATTTTAGATTTTTATTGATTTATTTATTATGCCAACAGCCTTTACAACAAATGATAAACCTATAAATATTTAAATGTTTAAATTAAATATAATTCAAATGTTAAAATCAAATAAGAGAAAAATAATTTTTTATCGATTTCTTTAATATTTATAAATAAATGAATTTAAGATTTATAATTACCTTAGACATAACTTTAAAATTCGCTCAATAATTTTCTCAATTTTTATTTATATTTTGTTTATAATTTCCATCTTCTTATATTAGTTTTTAATATATAATCTTCCAGCATGAATCATGATTTATAATAATAAATAATAAATTCTATAAAAATACACATAATTTACTTGAAATCATAAAAACTAACTTAATTATATGTTTTTACATAACCTAATCAAATAAATAATACCTTGTTTATATTGGGACATTTATTTACATATGACATGTATTTCTGAAATATATTTATTTTTTCAAGAATATTTTATGTTTATTCATATTTTTTCATCATATTTAAATAATTTTTAAATTATAATTAATTTTAAATATACCTTTTATTTTCAAATTTTTAACGAGATACATTTCATCCGTAAAGAATTGAAAATTATTCTAGTATCAACGCCATCTCGCGTTTGGATTCTGGAAGCTTCGACCTGTTAGTAGGAATATAGAATATGCAAGGAGGTATTCGTGACGTCATAGATAGAAAAGAAGACTAATATTGTGCGAGAAAGATAGAAAAAACGTGCCACTAACTTTGGTTATGCGCTACCTAATACCCTCCACCATTTTGAAAAACGTAACATTGAAAATTAATTAATTACTAGTTTTCTATTAAAAATCTACTTGCACTTTTAAGCTCGCATCTCGAAGCCGGAATTACGAAAAAGTTTCTCATATCAAATTTAATGCGAAATTCTTTTAGATTAATTATTTATTAATTAACACAGAGAACAGAGAACGTTTCACTCACAAATCTTCGATTTCTAATCCAATTTAAATAGTAATATTATAAATAAAAATTATATGTGAAAAAGAAAGGAAGAAATAATATTTCTAATTCATATTTCGAAATAAGTAAATTGATTATTTATTTCCATTGCTGATATTTATTATTCTATTACAGTTTAGAAATTTACATTTGAAATACTTCGTACGATAATTGTTAATTAACGTAAAAAGAATTTCATGTTGAAAATATATATGAATATAAAAAGCAAATAACGTTTCGAATGGATATATTAATATTTAGAAATAAATACAATACAATATTAATGAGAAATTAATGAAAAAAATATTGCGTATTAATAGCATCAATACGATGTGACGCATTAATTATTAATTTCTCATAACTATGAGATTTATTTCTAATTATGAATGTATGTATTCGAAACGTTATTCCCTTCTCTGTTTTCATATATAATTTTTATTCACAATTTTATTGTTGTTTAAACAAATAAATTAATAATTTATAACTCGATTAGAGAGTGGGAGATTTGCGGCTGAGACATTTTCTATGATAATCGTTAATAAATAATTAATCGAAAAGAATTTCACGTTAAAATTAATACGAGAAATTTATCCGTATTTCCAGCTTCAAGATGCGAAATTAAAAGTGCATAAATTTTTAATAGAAAACTGATAATTAATGAATTTTCAATGTTGCGCTTTCGAAATGATGGGGACTATTAAGTGACGTACACCATATTGGCGCATTTTTTTTCTATCCTTCTCATATAATATTACTCTCCTTTTTTATCTATGACGTCACGAATACCTCCTTGCATATTCTATATTCCTACTAACAAGTCGAAGCTTTCAGGATCCAAACGCGAGATGGCGTTGAAACTGGAATAATTTTCAATCCTTGTTTAATTTATGAGTGAAATATACTTTATTAAAAATTTGAAGATCAAAGAAAGGCATGTTTGAAATTAATTATAATTTAAAAATTATTTAAATGTGTTGAAAAAATATAAATAGAAATAATAAAGAAAAAATATTTATAAAGAAAAAATAAATATATTTTAGAAATACATGCCATATATGTAAGTAAATGTTTCAATATAAACGAGGTACTATTTATTTGGTTAGGTTATGTAATATAGAAATATACAATTAAATTAGTTTTTATGTTTTTAAGTAAATTATATATATTTTTACAGGTTTATTTATTTATTATTAAAAAAATTATGCTTTATACTGCAAGATTTTGTATGTGTATGTATATATGTAGATATGTCAAAAACTAATATAATGACATAAAAATTATAAATAAAAATTGAGAAAGTTGATGAGTCCTGTTTTTATTGTGAATTTTAAAGGTATGCATAAATAATAATTTTAATTTTTAATTTTATTTATTTGCAATTACGAAAAATAATCTAAAGAATTATTTGTTTTTATCTCTGATATTTATATATTATATATTATATATTGGTATAATATGGCATAATGGATAGAACCAAGTGATGAGAACATCACATTTTGTTCGCATCTTTTATAAATTTAACATATAATAAAATAACAATAAAATAAATAAAATTATATATATTATAAATAAAAATATAATATGTTTTATAACATATATATATATGTAGAATTATAATATAATATATAGAAAAAAAATTTATGCATAAAATATATACACATTTTCATATGATATATAAAAAATCAAATTTATATATAAAATATATCTAAATATTTCAAAATATAAAAAAACAATTACAAGAATATTTTTTTTTTTATTTATTCTATTGCAATTTGTTGATTGAAGTATCGTACTAAACATCGGAACATGAGGATGAAAGGGATAACTGAGAACAGTAGTCTTGTAAAGTTGATCTTGTAAACTAATCGTCAAACCATACGAAATGACGTTTCTTCGCTTTCTTTACTACTTGACTAGACAAACTTTATTTAATCAGAATTTATCATGAAATGAATAAATTTTCTGGGATTTTTAGTTACACGTTGGCAACCATTATGATATTCTTAATCGATATTCGCGTTCCAGTCTCTGTGTGTTTCCAGGTCGCGGTTACGCGGTAATGCTTTACTTTCCTCGATGTTGGTAGCATCGTTTGTTTCGGAAGCAAGACGTGCATTCGTTTCGTTCAATAACACGCTGCTCGTTTCTAGGCTTCATTAGTAGCTTGAAATAGATTCGTATTGCTGAATTTAACTTTCAATCGATTCCTTTGTATGAGACTAAAGTGTATAAAGATTATTCGTATTTTTATTATTGTCTGTCATTACTTTTAGAATAAACACGTTAGAATAGCCATATAATATATACATTGAAATACGTTAAATGTGTTGCCACGTGAAGAAAAGTGAAAACATTGTGAATTAACTGTGTTATATTATGACAAAAGGATCGTAAAAATAATTGGATGTATATCGAATTTACTGAAAATACACAAAATGAGAATTGAAATTTAATTGCAAGCAGCGTATCTATCTACTTGTATAACTATAGAAAGAGAAGGAGGACGGACATGGAAGGGGTTCGAACTTCCCGTCTATTCTTCAGCATGTTAGTTCTGCGGTTCACGAACGAGCACATGTCGATTGTTCGCACCAGGATCGCAATATTTCGCTCTTTCGCTTTCTTCTCGTACGAGATATATCATTGTAGCGTTTTAGAAAGCAAATTCACTACCCTCGGTGAGGATAAATCCTTTTTTCGTAACATACTTGGCGTATTATCCTCGCAAATGAATTATTCCATAGATTGACAAAGAATCGTTAAAAAAGTATTTCTTGAAAGTTTGTCACGTGACCTTGAATGACGTCACAGAGGCCAATAGGAAACCTTCCAAACGGCGTTATAACCCGAACTACCGGAGCAAGAGTTCGTGTGACGTCATCTGCGCAGTCGAGCCATGCGCATCCGTCTGTGTCCAACGACGTGACCGAGGTAGAATCAATTGTAGATTTGTAATAAAAGTCTTTCTCCCTTCGATCCTTCCATCATTAAGTTGAAGGTGATTTTTCATCTTAGCATTGAAAGTTTCATTTGAGATTCATTAATGTGGTTATTATGGTTATTGGTACAAGTTCTTATTTGCGTGATTTCTTAATTTTTGTGCTACATCTGTATTGTTCAACTATTTTCTACTTTGGTCTATGATGATATCCTTGATTAGAGAGGAATATCTATATGATAGTTCTGAAAGCGACCGAGAAAGAATTTATCGCCTGCGACGTGTGATGGAACGGGAGAAATATATACGTTCTAAAGCAAAGGCTAGCGGCAACGTCGCAAACCGTTTGTCGGACTCAGCCGCCGAGTCACCGACTTTTCGAGGCCACGGGACGTTGTGTGCTCGTGTGTTTAAATTCATTTCGATTACGAGCGCGATCTATCGGTGCTGAAAAATATGAGCTCAAGGACGAGCTTTTCCCGCACGCTTGTGCCCGAATCTCGGCCGGTAACGCAGAGATTTACTTTCCCCTCTTCGTTCGTGTTCCACTTATGGCTAACCTTGCGACTCTGAATGGCAGCGTTGCGGAGTTCACGCTTTTTCTTTTTTAACCGTTAACTGTTTTTGCACACCGTTGTAAGATTTATTATCGAACGATTCTTTTTAAAAATTCTGTGTATATTTTCTATTTTTAGATTAACAGCCGAATATGGAAATGTTATCGCTTATTTCCTAGATTACAAGAGAAAGTGATAAAATATTTCTAATTCATTTGTTGGTTCTTTTTTTTTTGAGAGTAACATATTTTTTTTTTATAAATTTCAATTTTTATATTATTTACGATATTTATAATAGAATAGAAAAAAATATGAATATAAATGACATAATTATAATTAATTTTTATTATTCTAAGAATTTTATTCTATTTCAAAATTATTTTACAATTAATAAAAATAAGAATCATTTTTAAAAGATTTTAATCATTATTTTATTCCTAAACTAAAATATAATTTTACATTTACCGATTGCTATAAAGAATAATTTTGTCTGAACAAGTTTATTTTTCAGTTATCTGCATAAAAACATTGGATAAAGCGTTTCATTGAATTATCTTATAATTATTTTTTTTTTCTCATTAATATCCCAAGTTATTTTTAGTTTTATTCGAATATTTCGCTTGAATGTCTCGCAAAATATGGAGAAATGAAATTCAAGTATTTGCAAATTTCTTTCGATAAAGAAACATATTAGGTGTTTGTAACATTTTTACGTTTCATTATTATAATTAATTTGAAATTTTTGATAGAAATAGGACAAGGATACAATCGTTTGATGTATTTAATTCTCGCATAAGGAGGAGGAATGTGGAAGATTATCAGCTTAAATATTTACCAATGTAATATCGATAATTTAGATAGAATTAAGAATTTTTGTACGAATCAGAAATTTGTGTGCAAAATTAAAAAACTTTCCATTGAAAATATTATTCGGTACATTTAATCGATGAATTCGTTTATTTTTCTTCATTACATCAATTATGTTTCTTGTACCGAGGAAACACACTTTTATCGTATTATTTTTTTTTCTCTGTTTTATTCAGATTATTTAATAAATTTTATCATTTTATAAAATTAATATTGCGCAATTAATATATGCGTAAATTTATGTAAAAATATATATATAAATTTTCATTTACAATCAAGAATCCCAAAATTGAAATATGAAAGTATATATTTGTTTATTCTATCAATTTATTAATGTCAATATAAATATTAAACGATAATATAAATATATATTACAATTGCACAAAAAGCAAAGAAAAAGAAACTTATGTAAAACTATTTTTCGCTTATATGCTTTCTAATATTCTTTTGAAAAACTTGCATTTATTGTTTTAAATAATAATATGGTATTATCATCTGAAAGTCTTGCGCAATGTTCCATTTGCTTTCGTTTCAATAACTAAAGAAAGAATAATCTTTAATGTTAATACGACGAATGGAAAAACGCGGTCATTGTAAATTATTCATTATATTAAATTACAATATATATGCGCCATAATATGTAATATGAAATACGATATGCAATAGGATTTGATGTGGGCAAATAAAATAATGCAGTTTTGTGTTATTATTTAATAACTTGATGAAAACAAGCTCGTGATTACGTAATTATTGAATTAAATGGAAAATGAACGATCGAAAATAATTTTTTGCTGTTATTACATCTGTATATTTTGTAACACAGAATATAAAATTGTAATATAAAAATATTATTAATAACAATAATTAATGAAATTTTATTTAAAATTGAAGTGAATTTGAAAAAGATGATAATTTCGAATAATTTTTCGCTCTATCTATCATTCAATAATACAATATTATTGTATTATTAATTTATATAATGTATATATATATGTATAATATCTACATATAATAATTCGATTAATGGTGCGATATATTTTATTTTATTTACAGATTCGGCACATTAGGGAACAGGAAGGCTCGAATAGTCATGCCGTGCAACAGGGGGAAGTATCTTCTTCGAATCCTAACATACTGTCCAACGATCAAGTTGGTCCTATTTTACTTGAGGTATAATTCAATTTAAATCGAATTCCATCAATCTATTTTATCTTTATTGTTTGCGTTCATCGGTGTATATACGACAATCAGAAGGAAACATTTTTATTTTTGTTCATTGACTATTTAAGAACAAATAGACAAAGTCCAAAGTTTGAAGCGTACTTCGATAAATATTTTATCGGAATTAGTTATCCTTAAATTTGAATCGATATAATTAAATTTTAAGTTTCTTTTTGTTATCGAGTAAAAGAAATATACAAATATACATTCGTATTACAATCTAATTTGATTGAAAATTTTTGTCCAGGCGCTAGATGGTTTTTTGTTTGTTGTAAATACGGAAGGACGAGTGGAATATGTAACAGATAACATAACGCAGTATATAAATTATACGAAGGATGATGTTCTTGGCAAGGATATTTATAATATTATTCATCATGGAGATCATAACACCTTTATGCCGAGTTTGTTGCCTATGCAGTTAGGTTAGTATATCTTTCGAATATTATCTCGCAATAATAAAAAGTTACAATTTTGTGAAATAGTAAATGTGAAATAAAAATAGTAAATAATTGAAAAATAAGATAAAGAGGATGAATAGAATACGATGAAATTTTCTTTTTGATTCGCTAAACGTGACGTATAAATAATTATTATCGTAAAGAATGCAAAAAGTTAAAACGTTAAAATCTTTTTTTCCTTTATCCGATTCTCTCTCTCTCTCTCTCTTTCTTTCCACGAATGGAGACAGTGAAAGATATACCGAGATTAAAATCTCGATCGAAGTATAACGTGTTTCGTCCTCGCGATTATTTACGAGTGCGTTTCGTATGCGTCGGGGGTAGTTATAATGTAACTTTAGCATCTATTTACCGGATGGTGTGCACGTGTATATACTTTTTTCAGTTTATCTCATTTTGTTATGGAAGTTCGGTAGCAGCGCAACGGAAAGATTTATCTTGCGTAATGGAAGGAGACAGCTTTGAAATTGTATAGCGTAGAAATGCGATGCCATCGGTGGTGCTCGTTGCTCATCGAAAATACGCGATGCGAATCGAAAAATATTCTATCCATTGTCTTTTCGTTTTTTCAAAATATATCGTTCAAAATAATAAAGATTACGAAGCAATATCCTCTTTTATCAATTTTTCTTCTTCCGCTGTCGCGTAACGTTTACATTTTTTTGTTCTTTTGAAAAAGTTGAAAATTTGATATTTTTCGATAATAATAATAATAATAATAATAACGATAATAATTTACGATATCGAATAACGATAAATTTAACGTGCAATTTAGGCTGGACGAACGAGCAACAGCCCCAAAGAAACCGCACCTTCAATTGTCGCTTCTTGGTGAAGCCTCCGGATGATAAAGAAGAGACTATGGAAGAAAAGCAGCAGCGAGTATCGAAATACGAATCTATGCAAATCTGTTCAGCTCTTTTGCCAAATAATAGCGATCGTCTGGAGAGCGGTGACGTATCTTCCGAATCTTCGGACAACGGTCCTTGCGTAATGTGCGTGGCTCGTAGGATACCCCCGAACGAAAAGCCCATCGGTACGCCCATCGAGCAATTTACCGTCAAGTTGGACACCACGGGAAAGATTATCGCGGTTGATGTTATCTGGTTGTCGTCTCCTTACTCTGAGTACCTAAGCAAGGTAAGCAAGGTAAAGATTCCAGATCTATCTTGCTTCGAACTCGTTATTTTTCTCCAGTGCTAGTCGTCATTCCCACGCGTTATTTAACTTTACACGGAGATCGATCTATATTATTTAGATCGTAGATCGTAGATCGATTATATTTCAAATCTCATATTTTCATTACCGTATCATTCATGTAAAAACGAAAATGTCTCCGATTTCGATCCAATAACCGATCCTTGATTATAATTACATTCGTTCGTCGTTTTGTTGCAGGAACTGATTGGCACTGCGATAAAGGATTTGTGCCACCCTCATGATCTCAATAAGTTAACAGCACATTTGAACGATACACTTCAAGTCGGTGAGAGTACCAGTGGTGTATATCGATTACGCGTTAGTCCTGATAAGTTCCTTAACATTCAAACAAAGTCAAAACTTTTCAAAGCGAATGTGATGAATACACTTGTTACCGACTTCATTATGGCTACCAATACCATTATTGGGTAAGTTGAATCGATTTTATACTTTCCTTTTTTTATACGTATAGAGATATCGAGTTACGCGTTAGTCGTATAAAATATAAACGTATACCTTCGAGATTAAAAAGATCGCTCTCAGATTAATTTATTATTTTTACGAAGTATAATATTCGGATCGGATCAGAGATGAGCAATTTTTTTTTTTCATATTTTCATTCCAAATATTCTTATTATTATTAATTCCTATTATTAATCTCGATTTCTTATTATTAATCTGAGATCAAATCGAAAGTTTTGATACATTGATTACCATAAAGTATAAAAGTTTAAAATTAAACTTGGATATATGAAGCAGCGAATTAGAATTAATACGTTATACGTATATCCGAATAAATCGTGATAAAGATTTGAAGAAAATTAAATTAGACGTTTCGATTACGAAAGATTAAATATCTTATCTCGAGCTGCTATGGTATTCAGTGTGTTGAAATTAAGAATAGTTGTGCAGTTATTAACACACGTACACGCACATTACGATTATAAGAGGATAACAAGAATGAACCAGTAGAATCTCGATTATCATACGGTTTACGAGATCATTAATAGATAATTAAATCGGGAAAATTTAGTGGATAATTATATCCAATAAGATCGGTATATTTTCTGTACATAATTAAATCGTTCATCTTCTTATATTATAATTAGTATCGTTAAAATGCTCGAATAGTCGATATTCTGCTGGAAATAATTAAGTTAACGTACCTACCCCTTCGTATCGCTTTATCACTATTGGACAAGGGTGACTATATCTACACGAAATATTCTACCTAATTTTGAGACTTTCCGCTGTCCTAGGTCCTCTGCCTGTAATATATTCCATTTGCCTAATTTCTCCGCGTTTATCTTATTAACTTATCGCTTCGATAATATTCTCGAGCTATTAATTCGACGGCGGAGAGACGGAAGGGGGAAAAAAATGAAAAGAAAAAAAAATTACAATCGGAATTTGACGGTACGTTTTAATCCTCCTCCCCCCACCCTCCCCTCCCCCAAAAAAGAGAAAAAAAAAAGAATTCGGGAAATTTTCTTTGTAATTTTTCTTTTCTTTTTAGGTTTGCTAAAAATTTATGCATGTTTCGTGATTTCACGGGTTTTTTCTCGGTGTTGGAGATCTGGCCACTCTTGAAATTGAAACGATATTTTTCCCTCCCCCACTGTGGATGATTTTCACGATTTTTTACAATCTTGGTTTATCGCTTTTATATATCGCTTTTTAACATTTAGTCCGCTAATAATTATTACGAATAACACCAACGTCAATCGTTATCTCGTCATTTTACTCTCATTATCGCTCTTCTCTCGCTTCGATCGCAACACTTTCGAACGAATTGTCGTCGAATCGGGAATGGCAAAGCGGTTGGTCGCAAGCGAATCGTCATTTCATGACTTCATGACAGGTGTTGCCACGGTCGAAAGTTTAAACAGCTTTTCACATTCCCGATTCACGAATTTCGTGGCACGTTTAACATTTAACATCGGGAAAACGGTGGATTGCGAGATATTCATCATTAATCATCACTTCGTTATTCCTTCGCTTAAGAAAATTCCTCTTCGATTCGAATCGAGAAAAATTAATTTCTATTTTTTTCTTTTTTTTTTTTTTTTTAATAAAAAAAAAACATCATTTTCATTACTCATTCAAACCGTGTGAAACTCGTCTAATGTTCGAGCTAAGTAAGAGTACTCGGCGAAAGTAAGATTTACGATGATCGACATAGAATATCGCGAGTCTTACTTATCGCTCATGCAATTTCAATATCACGATATTAAAGATGATTCTCGATCGATGCACTCTTGAATAATTTCTCGGTAAACAGTGCGCATGACACGAACAATATTAACAAGTTCCACGCTCTTCCTCGTCGATTTCTATATATATTTTTTTTTTTTTAATTTTTTCATTTTCGTTCTCTCGCTGGAAATGACAATATCTTGTAATTCGAGTATTGATTGGCATCGTTGGAAAATCGTTTCGAAATATATCTTGAAAAAACGATACACACGCGCATGCACATACACACACTTATATATATATATGTACGTATACGAGAGAGATCGTGAGATATATCTGGACGAGCACTGTTCACCGGGCGTACAAACTCGTTGTTACACGCACGCATAGTAGCTGTATATATATATATATATATATATAGCATATATATGTATATGTATAGCGTGTATATATATATAACGCATAGTGTTAGATTAAACAGAAAATAGTATCTTATGGTTAACTGGTTAAATACATGTGTTGTTTTGTTTCTTGTCCATGATAGGGACAATGACTTAACGCCTATCGAGGGTGGTCAGCTTTCCAACAACAAAGTGTGCTCCGGACACTCTAGTAACCGTTGTGCGAATAATAGTAATAATAATAATGGTAACAATAACAATAACGTGGGTGGCCCGCTGATGTCCGCGGTGGCGCATCTGAACGGTCAAGTGAGTGGTATGAGTAGCCGGGGGTTGGCGGGCACGTCGTCGCACACCGGCGGTGCGACATCCTCGAACTCGATAGTGTTTAGCGCGGCCGAGTCGTGCAACCCCCTGCCGTCGCTAACTACCAGTAATCCGTTCAACCACTTTTCGGGGAACATGGACTTGGAATTCGAGCTGTTCCCCAGTTCCACCTGGGACTTGGACAGCAGCAGCGGGTGGGCAGATAGGCCCGAGTCGAGAGCGAGCGGGCCACCGAATTCACGACCATCTTCCCAGCCAGCCCCGACATCTCCGAGTCCCCAGGGAACCTTCTCTAATTCGGCGGTGGCGCCTCACTGCAGTCCCCTACGCGCGTTCAGCCCGACCTCGGCCAACGCCGCTCACACCTTCAGTAATTCCTTCTCCCTCAGTCCGCTTCAGGAATCGACCTCCTCGTTGACGAACAGCGCTGCTAGTAGTAGCGTTAGCGCCAACGGAGCGGCGCCCGGATTGACGCCCAAGAGGCAGGACGAAGGGAAGAGCACCGCCACCGGTTGCCCGACCACCGCCAACCAGTCGGTCATCGAGGGAAACAACGCGAGGACCAATCCCGCCTCCGTTGCTGGGACGCCGGCACAGCCACCGACCGCGGCTCAAACTACCGCGACCGTTGTCGAAACTCAGAACAGTGTCGTGTCCACCGAGTCCGGTAGACTGAGAAACTTGTTGACCAAGGGCGGTAGTGCTAGTGAAGAAACTCAGGACAATACGAGTAACGATACCGAGAGCCAAAATAAGCATAGGATATTAAAGATTTTGTTGAATCAACAAGATGAGGACGATTTTCATCCGGAGCATAATAACAAAGTGCGCACGAGTCCTAGCAACATGCCCAAACCGAGCATGGAGCATTCGAAATCGTCGCTTGGAAATAATATGCTGTTACAGGTAAACCATTCGATCATTGCCATTCTATTCCCATCCGGACTGGTGGTTTCCCTTGCTTTTCTCAAATTTTCCTCCGTGTGTATTTGCCGATCGGCCGATATGTCGATAAAAATCGGTCGATCGATCGATCCGTCCATCCATTTCTACCCCCTATGTCGTATCGCGGAAATCTTCCTTCTTGCGATTACACTCGATCCAATTTATTTGTTTCAAGCTATTGAACGAAAAGAACGACGACGAGGACGAGGAGGCTCGCGCCGGTTTAAAAAAGAGGAACGAACTGTTGCAACAACTTCTGAAAGATCAAGACGATGAGAGGAAAGTACAGGAACAACACGTGAGTAATCGTATTTTCCGTACCGTACATTTATACTCGAGATACAAACCTACCTCTTCTCACCCGTGAAAATAATTCCACGAATTATGTTTCTCTTATCTGAAACGTGTGTTCGAACCTTGTAAGAATCCGTTAATCGATTAACTGTACGACGATTCGAACAGTGTAAGCCGCAAAGGGAAGAGGATTCTCTGTTACGGAATCTTGGATTTCGGAACACCACGCCATCACCGTCTCAATCGGGTGACAACGTTGGACACAGTTCCAGTCAGGTTGGTCAGAAGAGACCCGGCGAAGATGGCGACTTGAACATAGCCGCGAAGCGACCTATGGATGGATCTCACCAAGTTTCTTCTTCGGGCACGTCCACGAATGCGACCAGTAAACTCTGGGAGAGGAATAAAATGTTAGCTTCGTTGTTGGCTAAGCAACCTCCTCAGCCAACCACTATACCGCCAATACCTGCATCTGTGATATCGGCAACACCACAAGTAAATATAATATCGTTAATGTCTCTTCTTTTTTCGTGTTCGTTCTAGAGATAAACAAAAAAAAATCGAATCATCAATCGACTTTCTTATTTAATTTTTTTATTATTTAAGGATAAGCTGGTCCGCATAGGATTGAAATCGCAACAGCCACAGCCACAAACGCAGTCTCAATCGCAGCAGCAGCAACAGCAGCAGCAGCAGCAGCAACAACAGCAGCAGCAGCAGCAACAGCAGCAGCAGCAACAACAACAACAGCAGCAGCAGCAGCAGCAGCAACCCTGGACAGGTAGCAGTATGCAGTCGGTCGGTGGTAATAATACGATTACGACAACCGCAACTTCTGCACGAACACCGCTCCAAACACAGTCGAGACAACTACCTCATCGTCAAACAACCAATACCTACCTCACTCATATGCTAAGTCAGGTAATGATCGATTTGTCGTATCCTAAAAAGTAATTGGATATGAAAAAAATAATTATTGTTGTTCGCATCTTTTTACAGCAACAAAGACCTCAAATGGGTCAAATGGATTCGGAATTTACGAGCAGCGGAGAGTATCGTCAAACAAGCACGGATCTTAATACTTGGGATAATCAATCGTCGGATCCCGATCTTTCCGATATTTTAGATCAAGTTATCGAATTCGTTCCGGACGAAGCTATTACAGGTATAGAATTGATCGTCGTTGTCGCTAAACGCACGAATCGTATCTAATCTATATTCGTCTTTTTCACATTTTTCACATTTGATTACATTCGAAGTACATAACTCTATACCTTCGCTGTCACGGCGAATAATTATAAACCTTGCGATTTTGCTTCTTTCTTTAATCGATGTTTCTTCGTTCAGAGACATTTGGCATACAGCGATAAGCTAACACACTCGTGGGGAACTATTTGTGTTATGCGTTAACCTGTTACGCGTGACAGCGAAAGTAATTACCATTATAGACGATAATTTTTATTCAATAGATTCGTCTGCGATAGCAAATCTCCTAGATGTAACCGAAGCGCCGCAAAACAACGCGATGAACGAGACGATGGCGATAAACGCGATACAGAAGTCGTTGATGTTATGCGAGACTGCCGTAAATCCAACGTCTTCCACCATAACAATTCCTAGCACGCCTCCAGCTTATTCCACCGCAGTAAGTCGATACCCTTTCTGCGCGTACTTTTTATATCGCTCTCTAAGTATATAATAATCGTTATATACTTTTACCATCGACCGTTCCGATAATTTCAATTTGTCCAGTGTACTTGTTCCAACTGTGTTATATAACAAGTTATCGTTCTAATTAATATTTACGTACGATATAATTTTAGTTGGGCACCACACCTGTAACGACGAGTCATAGTTACCAGCCACCTCCTATGTATCAGCAACAGCCGAGGATGAGGTTTAACACGCAACCGGGGATCAGGCAGACGACTGCTCAATTTACGCAACAGCAGCAATTACAACTGCAACAGCAACGGACGAAATTGATACAGCAGCAGCAGCAGCAACAACAACAATTGAAACAGAGGTTGCTGCAACAACAACAGCAACAGCAATTACTCATTCCTTCCAATGCTACAGCTCCGGAACAAATTACCACCATTCACAATATCGATAACCTTCTGAACAATACTGTTGCGCCAAACGTATCGTTACAGGTAATTATAAAGTAAAAATTACATAGGAAAAATACGTAGGAATAGAAAGGAAAAATTCTATTTCTCTCGTTCGATCGTTTCTAGCGGTCGAGTGTACCAGATTCACAAGTGTCTCCAGGTTATGGGGGATCCGTCCAGATGCCTTCCGGTCACCGACTTGCACATTCTTATTCTCATCCTTCGACGTTACCACAACAGTAAGTAAACTAAGAATTATTATTATGTAATTGCTTTTTTATTTATGTAACGATCTTTTTTTTCCCTTCCTCCCTAGTCCTATCGTAAACAGTAATTTTAACAGTGGTCAACAAGTGTCTGCGGCAGCACGACTCTCGCCTCATTCTTCCGCTGGTATTTTGTCATTTTCGCATCCGCAACCGTTGTCACCACGAGTGACGCAAGTACGTATCAAGAGTTTAATTAGACTAGGCGTCCTAAATGCCTATTGCGTAGTTTCATTTGTATTTTTAAGTTTTATTTTTATTTAATCGAAAGAGCGATACCTAGTTTCTTAAAATAATTTTCTTTCTTTCTTTCTTTCTTTCTTTCCTCTTTTCTCTCCCCCCTATTGCAATTTAAACCACGAATACGAACGTTTAATTTATTTCTTTCACGTTTTATGATAAAGGGCAACTATGGTAATACCCCGAGATTATTCACCGTTAACCAGGTGAGAACGCAGCAACAATCTACCGCCCAGCAACAATTGCAACAACAACAGAGATCGATGCCGTCACCAGGGACTCCGGCATCTGCTCGGCAATCTCCGTTTCCGGCGGAAACTTTCCCTCCACCTACGTCTCCCACTGCTACCCAATTTCCACCTGGCCCTAACCCTGGTGCTCCAAATCCTTCTGCCCAATATCGATTGCAACGGACCACGTCTACACCTTCGGCCACGACTCAATTGCCAGGTAGGTTGATATTCCGTTTCAAATTCTTTTTTATCCTCTACTACGTGTTGCATACTATCAGTATTTATATCGAGATTTTTTTTTCGCTCATTATTATAGTTAGTACATTTATTACGTTTCAAATTACGTATATTGTCGATCGTACAAGTTGTGATATTTTTTTTTATGCGATTGTAAAATGTAAAATTATGCTATTAATATTTGCGAATCGTTGAATCGTTAAAGAGTTTGTAAACAATTTTTAATGTATAAGATATTTGTGTATTTGTAAATGTTAATTTTAATTTATCTTTATGTATTTCGTACAAAGCGTTCGAAAGTTCAAAAACAGTGATCGCGTTGTGATTTCGTATCATCGCGTCGATATCGTTATTCCTATGTATATACTCTATATTAGTGCGGTTAATCTTAAGCATTTATATAAGTAAATATGCATATACGAACGAAGGAACGAACGAACGAAAGGTGTGATTTAAACAAATATATTTTTTTTTATTAATCTAGGTAAGTATACAAGCGATTATACAAATTATGTGTTTTTGTCCTGTACATTCAGATATCAAGATATAACGAATACGTTTAAATTAGATAGATCGTTTCTTTAAATTAATAACTTATAATATTTTTTTAATATTTTCTCAACAAATATTATTTCGATTAAATTTCTTTACTATATAAGTTTAAAAAGAAATTATACCATTTAAAATGATTTTTAGAATCGATAATTTATTAATTATTATTAAACTAAATAGATATAACTAAAATATTTATCATATTATATTATATTAGGAGAGAAAAAAAAAGAGAGAAAATAATAGGATTTGATATATCCGTATCAGCGTTTAAACGAAAGTTATTAAATCATCGATGATCGAAGGAAAGGGTATCATTATACGAAGCGGAACATGGAGGAAAACTTGGTAGAAGCGTTATAACGTTTTTTTGCTATAAGTTGGATGGAACAAGAAGATAGACAAGCTTGATGTTGCAGGTGGGGTAGGTTCGCCCCGGCACTACGGCGGAGTGAGTAAGGAACAACCCCTTCTTTCACCTAGTCATCCACATTCGGGTTGCAACCCGGCAACACCGACTCATAATCAACACAACGTAACGAATACCCAACAACACTTCTCCAATCAACAACATTCTTCTATGATATACCACACCGCCAATACTATCAACACAGCTGACATGCAGAACAATCAGTTCTGTTACGATCGGACGACTGTTCCACTCTATTCGTCAGGGCCTGGGGACACGCAGGACGCCAGGCCTTTGCCTCCCGGTAATCCTGTCAATCACCAATTGGGTGGTAAGTCATATGACCACTTAATGTCATGTGACCATCACTTCGTCATCATCACACCCCCTTCCGTATATACGCCCTTCTTCTCTGTATCTAAAGTACCCCCCTCCCTCCCTCGTGTCACGAGATCGAGGCTACGATGGCATGAGATATTCATTCCGTTCAACACCGTTCTTTTTTTTTTTCTCTCTCTATCTTTCTCTTTCTCCTTTCATTCACGTGGTAAAGATCACGCATCATTCATCATATGTATATCCATCGATGTATCTAAGCAAGTGTAAATATGACGATCATCTATAAATCATCATCTAAGCTACAATGTTGTTTTCATATACGCTCGGTGTTCTCCCTCTATCATTGTAAATTTCCTCTTTTAAGTCTCATAGTGGGAAATGGTGCTTGCCGCGTGGCTAATCAAATTCTATGTCGAGTTTCTATGTCATCAAAGTCGCACGAATCATTTCGTCTTCACGAATTCGAAAAACGAGAATTCATTCTCGTATATCGAGGCGTTAATATATCTGTAATTATCAAGGACATACATCGTTCTTGCTATTCGAATGCTATTATCCGATCTTTATCGTTTAATAACACGTATTCGTATATATGGTTTCTTTGAAAGTTGAAGGAACGTATAATCTTTCGTTTTCTTACAGTTTCCATTATTTCCAAGTGTTTCGCTCGAATTCGAGCTTTGTAACGTAAATCTTGTAGTTAGTGAATTATCGTTATATTTTTTTTTTCGAATTTTGTCGTGTCTAAGGGAAAATCCAATATATATAATAGCATATCCTATCGAAATAGCGTTAAATGTTGCATGATGCTTTTGTTCATAGTTCCGTGAATCGTAACTATACCTATGGATTGTATTCTTCGTTCACATTATAATATAAAGTTGCGAATCGAAGAATATTGACCTTTCTTCCCGTTCTTCTTCTTTCTTTCGTTTAAAAGATACGCGTACGTTACTTTCTATATATTTTTGTGAGTTTAAATTATTTTTTAAACGTTATGTAATATATTTTTTAATAATGTTCAATAATGAAAACGAAAAAACTAAGTATTTATACGAGAATCTTTTTTAACGCGATTAAAAGAAAAGAAGAGACGGCTATCATTAACTGTGAACTAACTTCGACGATTTCATATTCTCATTGTAAAATCCTTTCATTTTGTGAATAATAATTCATATATGTCCCTAATGGTTATAATGAAATAATTATATCTTTCCACGCGAAGAATTTTGTTAAATTCTATTCGAAACATTCGTTCATTCTGTGAAACGTGTCTCGTCCCTTTGGGAGAAACGATCGATTCATCTCCACGTTTTTTTAAAAATCATGTTGTAACATAATACAAATTCACCCCCATTTACGTGTATACCCCTTCTCACACTAATTTCAACGATACAACCGTAATGTTCGATTATGCACTCTACTTCTTTTAGCGATGTAGAGATTACACTTTCCTATGGTGATTGTAGACACTGATGTACTTATATGTAATGACATAGTAGATAAGTCATGTAAGAAAGATCGCCCTTTGTATCATATCTTTTTTAGGTATTTCTCTTGTGACCCGTATGCGTTAAAAATCACCGTACTGTTTAAGATGGAATGGAAACGGAAGTTCGCAAACTGAGTTTGATTCAGTAAATAAAAAAAAAAAAAAAAAAAAATGAAGAAAAAATAGACTTATCGATCTTAATTTAATTGGAAAACATTCTATTTTTATAACGAATTATAAAACAAGATTATTTAAGAAGGAATAAAATTAAATTGGAAATTTTTATTTGCCCACTTCCGGTTCAGAACGTACTTGCACTATTTAGTGATTACCTCCGGCACTTCCGGACCATGTAAATTAGCGTCACTGTCACTTGCACCACGTATATAAAATTTGTGTTACAACTAATATATTGCTCCATATCGTAAGATTGAATTTCTTATATTGGTAAAATTAAAAATATATCGATATGTCGTTTATAGATTTTAAAAATATGTAAAATATGTTTCTTTTTTCTTCTTTGAACAATTTGATTGAACAATTAATTAAACAATATCAGAAACGATTTGTTAAATTATAAAGATATTTATTATATTACGAAAACATATTTTTTAACTAATATAAATTAATTTCGCATATATCGATGTAATTTATATCGATTTAAAAGAATTATTACTCATAATTTCCAATTATATGCTTGTTATATCACGCTTCGTTTTTCTTCTATTTATGTTTCTCATCAATCTTCGATCTATTCACGATTTTTATCCATGTGAATTATTTTTATGTGTTTATACTATTCATATACATGTTGCGTAATTTTATAATTGTAGTTTAATTAGTCCATTATTTCTCTTCTCTTTTTGCTTTTATTCTATTTTATTATTTTTTTTTTTAATATTTATCGATATTAGCAGATTTTTGCTTTTTGCGATATTAATTATTCCACAATTTGCAAATTACAAGATTTTTAAAGAATATTTATTCATAAGTTGTTTTATAAAATTTTTTATTATGAATTTTTATTTTTTTTAAATTATTATTTTTATTTTATTTTTTTTCTTTCTTTCTTTTTTTTTTTTTTATACAAAAAACAGAATTATAGGATAAGTCTTAAGATCATATCTAGAATTATTATAAATTAAATATCGATATTGTCGACGAACTTGGCAAGTTGCACGCGAAATGAAAACTATATAATGGAAACTTAAGTATTTGGTTATCTTGATCATTCTCCAATTTCCATTCAATGTTCATCCGTACCGTATAATTAAAAAATAAACATGAATCCATGGTTTCTCAGGATTGTTACGTATGTTTTTAAATAATGAAACTAAGATTCGTTACTAACAAACGATTTTCATGTACAGTGCTTTTTGTGATTAATCATCGTTACTAAACGCAATGTGCAATAAACATCGTTAAGTACAATTTAAATGTACATCTTATACGTGCAATTTTAAATTAGAAAGAAAAAAAAAGAGAAAAAGGAAGATCAAAACTTTTATACGATGCTTCTCTTGAGAACGAAATTTTATCTTATTTTTTGTCAATTATTTTTACTTTTTCTTTTTGTTTCTTTTTCCTGTCTCTTTTTCTAGAAATATTTCGTAGAGAATCGTGATAAAATATCCATTAATGAATGGGCCAAAGACCGATTAATTATAAGATAAGTCATTTTATCGAATTTATGTCAACGTAATATTGTGTATATATATATATATATATATATATATATATACACACATACATATATCGCATTTTGTAATAAAACGTTCATCCTATATCTTTGACTAACTTTTACGTTATGGCTTGCACAATAATACACGATCTATAAGTAACTACTTCTTTATTTAACTTATTACCATTGATTTGTTATTAAAAAAAAGCAAAGAAAAAAAAATTAAAAAAACAGAAAGATAAAATAAAATATAAATAAAGATCGTGATGTATTACGCGCGATGTGTATTAAAATATATAACGAATTTTACTTGATTTTGTGATAGGAAACGCTAGCAGTACGTCGGAATTTGTAAGGCAAGAATTGAGAAGAGCGATCGTTGGGGCG